>NC_069006.1:3509604-3513352 GCF_001194135.2 Octopus bimaculoides
ATGTAACCACATGTGAATCGTTGGTGATTTTTTTACCTCCATCTTCCTTTTCTCCTGGACTTTCCTCCATCTCCTGTTTCTCACGAAGAACTTTGCTTGAAACGTAAAACCACTTTTCTTTCCTTCCCTGAGTGTCTGCTAATACTTTTCATGTGTCACGTCCTCGCATTGTTGTTTTTTTCTTGTGTTTGTTCTTCATGTTTTGAATTTACTATATATGCAAAGTATTAGCAGTTCATGCCAGTCACAAGGCTAAACATCTCTGAAAGTTTCATCCGAACCCATTCAGTGGTTCTTGAGATATCTTGTCCACGGACAAACAAACAAACACAACTGAAAACAATACCTCCACCTTCACTAAAGTGGAGGGAATAAAAATAAAGGATATAATATAAGGAGCAGGGCTCAGTGGTTAAAGTATCGGGCGTACAATCACGAGGTAATGAGTTTGATTCTCAGACTGGGCTGTGTGTTGTGCTCTTGAGCAAGACACTGTTTCATGTTGTTCCAGTTCACTCATCTGTAGAAATGAGTTGCTATGTCACTGGTGCCAGGCTGTATCGGTCTTTGCCTTTCCCTTGGATATCTTCAGTGGTGAAGGCTGGATAGCATGGTCTTCCATAAACAACCTTGCCTGGAATTGTGCCTCACAATGGAGCTTTCTAGGTGCAATCCCATCATCATTCAATGACCTAAGGGGTCTTTACCCCTTATCCTATATACGTGTGTGTGTGTGTGTGTAGGCCAAGATATGGCTGTGTATTTAAGAAATTTGCTTTGGAATTACACAGATTGCGATTTGCTCCCACCCCATGGTTGCTAATCAGCAGGTGCCCTTTGATTTCTTTATCCATCAGAAGCTGACAAATAACTTGTGAGCAAAATCTGAGAGACAGAATCTGGAAGAGGTCCGTCATGTTTATAAGACTGTATTTTTATGTTTGTGTGTGTCTCATGAAGAGTGTAATCACCAAAGCTTAATCATTTGTGCTGTGTCATTCACAAGAGGTCCTTTGCAAAAGCATATTATCTGAGTGACTTGATATGTCTTGGCATGAATCTGCTGATTATAAACAAAGTGTCACTCTTCACACAAACAGTGTAGTCTGTTTACAGTTCTCCACAAAAGCAAATCCTGCTTGTTTAGACTGGCAGAATTGTTACCTTCTTTGGAAACAGGTGAAGGTCAACGACAGGAAGGGCATCCAACCGAAGAAGAAGCTGCCTCAATGAAGGCACATTTGATCCATGTAAATATGGAAAAGCAGACATTAATAACACGATAGGATGATGCTATTATATATATATATATATATATATATATATATAGATATATATGTGTATATATGAATATATGTGTATGTATATGCTACATGGCAGTGAAACATGGGCCGTGACTGCTGAGGACATGCATAAGCTTGCAAGAAACGAAGCTAGTATGCTCCGATGGATGTGTAATGTCAGTGTGCATACTCGACAGAGTGTAAGTACCTTGAGAGAAAAGTTAGACCTAAGAAGCATCAGTTGTGGTGTGCAAGAGAGACAAATACGCTGGTATGGTTATGTGGCGAGAATGGATGAGGATAGCTGTGTGAAAAAGTGCCACACACTAGCAGTTGAGGGAACCTGTGGAAGAGGTAGACCCATGAAGACCTGGGATGAGCATGACCTTCGTACATTAGGCCTCACAGAGGCACTGACAAGCTACCAAGACCTTTGGAGATATGCTGTGCTTGAGAAGACCTGGCAAGCCAAGTGAGACCATAATCCGAGGCCTCTGCCAGGGGTGTAACCAGCCCACTTATGTGTACCTTTCTTTCATTGGACACTAAACTCTGCTTGCAAAGACCTGTTGAGGCAATCGAAATCGAACCAAATTCGACGACTGGCACCTATGCCAACGTGTCCTTCATTGGACACTAAACTCAGCTTGCAAAGACCTGTTGGAGCAAGTGAAAGCAAAATCGTGATGGCACCTGTACCAGTGGAGCACTAAGAGGACCGTCCATGCATGATCGTTGCCAGAGCAGTTGTCTGGCTTCAGTGCCAGTGGCACGTAAATAGCACCATTTGAGCATGATCGTTACCTGCGTCGCCTTCCTGGCACTTGTGCCAGTGGCAGGTGAAAAGACATTTGAGCGAGATCGTTGCCAGTGCCGCTGGACTGGCTCCTGTGCAGGTGGCACGTAAAATACACCACTTTGAGCGTGGCCATTGCCAGTACCGCTGGACTGGCCTTCATGCCAGTGGCACATAAAAGCACCCACTACACTCTCAGAGTGGTTGGTGTTAGGAAGGGCATCCAGCTGTAGAAACTCTGCCAGATGAGATTGGAGCCTCGTGCAGCCATCTGGTTTCACCAGTCCTCAGTCAAATCGTCCAACCCATGCTAGCATGGAAAGCGGACGTTAAACGCTGCTGCTGCTGCTGCTGATGATGATGATGATGATGATGATGATGATGATATGCAGTGTTTAACCTTTTAGCATTCAGATTACTCAGTCAAACGCAATGCTTATTTATTCACATTGCTCTTAGCTTTGGCATTTTGATGATGTCATTGTTGATTTTTAGAATGACAATGTAGCATAGGTGTGAGGGGCCAGATCTGGCCAGTTTGAACATAAAACAGGTAGAATATTTGGGCAGGATATGGTCAGTTTAAATGCCAAAGGCTTGGGGAAATGGAATATCATCCTAGCTGCAGCTGGTGAGAATCCCAAAAGCCCTTTAGCCTTTTGGGATCTTACTGATGATATGTATTTTAATTTATTGTAGCTTCATTTACATACGCTGGATCAGTGGTTCTCCAACCAGGGTCCACATGGCCCTTGGTGGATTCAGATTTTGTTGTTAAACTTTGGTTATACGTCTACAATACACAAAATATTCTTTTATTCTTTTACTTGTTTCGGTCATTTGACTGGCCATGCTGGACTGCTGCCTCAAAGGGTTTTAGTTGAACAAATGAACCCCAGGACTTTTTTTTTAAGACTAATACTTATCCTATCAGTCTCTTTTGCCAAACCACTAAGTTACGGGGACGTAAGCACACCAGCACCACAATTCCTAATAATATTTAATTATGAAAATATAATATTATTTTTTAAACATCAAATACCTAGTGAGGTCCACTCAGGTAAAATAGGAATCAAAGGAGTCCATAGGTAAAAAATAGTTGGGAAGCACTGCACTAGATTATTTATTCAACCTGGGAGCCATTCACAATACTAATGAGTGTATTCATCATCATCATCATAATCATCGTTTAACGTCCGCTTTCCATGCTAGTATGGGTTGGATGATTTGACTGAGGACTGGTGAAACCAGATGGCTACACCAGGCTTCAATCTGATTTGGCAGAGTTTCTACGGCTGGATGCCCTTCCTAACGCCAACCACTCCGAGAGTGTAGTGGATGCTTTTACATGCCACCGGCACGAAGGCCAGTCGGGAGGTACTGGCAATGGCCACGCTCAAAATGGTGTCTTTTATGTGCCAGCTGCACAGGAGCCGGTCCAGGGGCACTGGCAACGATCTCGCTCGAAAGTCCCTCCGATATATACAGGGTGTTCAGGTTAAATTTTACAATTGTTAATGTCCCTTTTTTTTTTTTTTTTTTTTTCAGGAAAAGCATAATGTATTGGTGAACAATCAATGGTGTTGTGGAGCATAAAGATTAAAAAAAAATTGGCCAACATGGAGGACTGAATATTGGAAAAGATTTACCTATATCATAATGATTCATA
>NC_069006.1:3514137-3519506 GCF_001194135.2 Octopus bimaculoides
CTGTGGGTAGATGTAGCATGGCCAAATGATTAAGAAGTTTACTTTGCAATCAAAAGACAACAGGTTCAATCTCACAGTGTGGCATCATGGGACGAGTATTTTTTTCATAGACTCAGGTTGACCCAAGCCCTTTAAACAAAATAGGGTCGAAGGGACTTGTGTGGAAGCTCATCAGATGAACTGTACATGTAAACTGAGGGACATATGAGTGTGAAGTACTCAGCCACAAATACACTAACATGTTTGGGAACATAAACAGACATAGAAGCTGCACCCCAGTTTTAGTGCATACGACACAGACTCTGTCTTTCATCCTTTCAGGGTTGGTAAAATATATTTCTTTATTGCCCACGAGGGGCTAAACATAGAGGGGACAAACAAAGGATTAAGTCGATTACATCGACCCCAGTGCATAACTGGTACTTATTTAATAGACCCCAAAAGGATGAAAGGCAAAGTCGACCTCGGCGGAATTTGAACTCAGAACGTAACAGCAGACGGAATAGTGCTAAGCATTTCGCCCGGCGTGCTAATGCTTCTGCTAGCTTGCCGCCTTGGTAAAATAAGTAGCAGTTAAACACTGGGGTCAATGTAATTAACTACTCCTGGGCATGAGTATAAAAGAAACTGCACCCCTCTGCAAGGCCATGTTGAAGCAGTGTGATAGAGTACACTCATCAAACCAGTATGATATGGCCCCCACATCAGACCATGGTTGGGTGGAGAGAACATGCTGACAGCCTTGTACTGTAGTGGACTGAACATGAGCAACCCCAAAATGCTGCATCTCTCTGCCAAGCCATGTTGAGCTCAAACTCTCCAGCTCAAACTCATAGTCCCCACATCAGACCCTAGTTGGTGGAGAAAACATGCTGAGGCCTTTGTCCAACAGTGGACTAAAACATAGGCAATCCAATATAGATCCACCTTCACATATAGAGGGCAGGATGACATTTGGGTGGGGGGGAAGAAAAAGAAAAGAAAAAGTGTGTCTGATATGCCATCAAATATGGAAATTTAATGAGCAAGAAGTTCCAGTTGAGTAAACAGAAAAGTCACGACATGAAATCATGACCAAGATCCATTTTTATTGTTGTTTAACCCACTAGCCTTTAAACCAGCCATATTCAGCCGAAATATTTTCCCTGTTTTATGTTCAAAATGGCCTGATCTGGCCTCTCACACCTTCTCTGCAACGTTATTCTATAAAGAAACAATCACATCATCAAACTGTACCAGTAAGTTGAGGAAACAAGTGATTAAATTGACCCCAGTCTGCAACTGGTACTTACTTTATTGACCCCCAAAAGGATGAAAGGCAAAGTCAACCTTGGTGGAATTTGAACTCCACCAGTCCTCAGTCAAATCGTCCAACCCATGCTAGCATGGAAAGCGGACGTTAAACGATGATGATGATGATGATGATGATGAATGTAAGACTACATAAAATGCCTGTAAGCATTTCGCCTGAAATGCTAACAATTCTGCCAGCTTTTGCAGCCTTGTAATAATAATAATAATAATTAAAGGTCTCATATTTTGGGGAGAGGGACTAAGTTGATTACATCAACCCCAGCGTTTCACTGGTACTTAATTTATCGATCATGAAAGGATGAAAGGCAAAGTCAACCTCAATGGAAATTGAACTCAGAATGTTAACAGAGATGAAATGCCATTAAGCATTTTGCCCAGGTGTGATAACGACGCTGCCAACTCACTGCCTTACAACATGAGGAAGTATTACCGTGCTCGGACGCAAGAAGGGTGTCCGGCTTTAGAAAATCTGCCTCAACAAATTCCATTTATCACTCCACTCTCCACCCACCTTGCAAGCATGGAAAAGTGGACATAAAAACAACACTGATTTACTAATTAGGCACAAGCATAGCAGTGCAATAAGAAGCTTGCTTCCCAACTACAAGGTTCTGGGTTCAGTCCTACTGCATGGCACCATGGGCAAGTATCTTCTACTATAGTCTCAGGCCAACCAAAGCCTTGTGAGTGGATTTGGTAGATGGAAACCGAAAGAAGCCTATCATTTGTGTGTGTGTGTGTGTGTGTGTGTGTGTGCATATATCTGTCCGTGTTTGTGTTTGACCCTCACCACCACTTGACAACCAGTGTTAGTGTGTTTACACCTCTATAACTTAGTGGTTCAGCAAAGGAAACTGATAAAATAAGTACCCAGCTTAAAAAAAAAAAAAAAAAAAAAAAGAAATTGTATTCTTGACTGTCATCATTCAACGTCCGTTTTCCATGCTGACAAACCAGATAATTCTGCTTAGCCATCTTTTTTAATAATTTCAAGTTTAGGCACAAGGCCAGCAATTTTGAGGGGAGGGTGTTTAGTCAACTCTATTATTTGTCTGTTACTTTATTGACTCTGAAAGGATGAATAGCAGAGTTGACCTTGGCAGGATTTGAACTCAAAACGTAAACAGCAGGTGTAAGCATGTCAGCATGGGTGAGGAACCTGCTTTCCAACCATGTGGTCTAGGGTTCAGTCCCACTGCACTGAACACTGGGCAAAAGTCTTCTAAAACAGCCCCAGGGCAACCAAAGCCTTTTGAGTGGATTTTGTAGATGAAAACTGAAAGTAGCCTGTCATATACAGGTGTGTGTGTGTTTGTGTGTGTGCCTATGCGTGTATACCGTATCTGCCTCCAACGCTTGACAACTGGTGTTGGTCTGTTTACATCCACATGACTTAGCAGTTCAGAAAAAAATGAACTGACAGAATAAATATCAAATTTAGAAAATAATGAGTACTTGAGTAAATTCCTTTGACTAAACTCTTCAAAGCAGTGCCCCAGCTTGGCCAGTGACTGAAACAAGTAAAAAAATGCATGATAAAAGAACAAATACTACTATGTAATTTTGACCAATGCTCGGAAGATCCTGCCAAAACCACTCTTTAAATAATTTATTATTCTTTTACTTGTTTTGGTCATTTGACTGTGGCCAAGCTGGAGCACCACTTAAAGAAATTGACCCCAGGACTTATTCTTTGTAAGCCTAGTACTTATTCTATTCTATTCTTTTGCCGAACTACTAAGTTATGGGGACATAAACACACACATACATATATATATATACGACGGGCTTCTTTCAGTTTCCGTCTACCAGATCCACTCACAAGGCCTTGCTCCGCCTGAGGTTATAGTAGAAGACACTTGCTCAAGGTGCCACGCAGTGGGACTGAACACGGAACCGTGTGGTTGGGAAGCAAGGTTCTTACCACACAGCCACGCCTGCGCCTATTACCTAAATAAAAGGCAAAAAAATACAGGGGAAAGGAACAGTCAGTTATACTGTTCGTAATACTTGGCTATTTTTCAAAGAGGCTTACTGGTAGAATCGTCAGCACACCGAACAAAATGTTCAGCGGTATTTCGTCCGTTTTTTACGTAGAGTTCAAGTTCCGCTGAGGGCAAGTTTGCCTTTCATCAGTTCGAGGTCTATAAAATAAGCACCAGCTGAGGGCTGTGGTCGATGTAATTGACTGAACCCCTCCCCCGAAATTGCTGGCCTTGTGCCAAAATTTAAAACTAATATTTGACTATTTTTACCGAACAAGGAAGAAAGGCAAAACTGACCTCGACGGGACTTGAACTATAAAGAAATTGAATAAATACCGCAAGATATTTTGCCAAACGCTTTAAAGATTTATCTGTAAATTACCCTGAATTTCCAACATAAGCACCGCAGTAGAAGTTTGAAGAGTACGCCGACCCAAGTACTTGACTGGTCCTGTAGTTTATCGATTCCGGGCGAATGAAAGACAACGCTGACCACGTCGGGATTTGAAGTGAGATCACAGAAGGCCGGGAGAAATACTGCAATGCATTTTGTTCGAGGTTTTAACGATTCTGTAAATCCAACGAACATTTAAATGTCGTAGTATTTTAACTATAACCTACGTTAAAACGGCAAGCAATGGTTGGTCAAGAGTTTTTTGATAAAGAAAAAACAATTAGTAAATTAATAACAACGCTATTAATAATTAGTTGATGAGTAGAAATGAAAATTTTTGGTGTATGTGCGTGAATGTATGGATGTGTGTGTGTGTGTGTGTGTCCAACCACTCCAAAAAGAGGGAAGTAACTCTCATTTAAAAACCGGATATTTCTCAATTTGTTTTTGAAAAAAAAATAATTGTTTTTAAATTTACCACCAAACACAGTACAATTATATAACTGTTAAAATTAGAATTAATCAATTAGTATACAAACCATATATATATATATATACATTTAGATGATTAGAATAGTAAATAATGAAATGCTATAACAATAAATATTTAAGAGGAAACAACAGTGACCAAGCACCGGTTAAGCTCACCACGTATTTACATGATAGAGTGTAAAATTTTCTCAAATATATATACACCTATCTAATATTTACCATTGATAATAATAAATCGATTTGTCCCAGTCGGTTCTTGACAAGCCATAAAAACCCATTATTTCATTACAAGAGTTTTAATAACATTTATAGGCTTCTGATGTAACAGTAACCACAAGCATATAAAGGGGGAGGTGCCGGAGGTTCTTCTCAGTTCCTAAAGCAAATATAAACGTAGTTTCCTGAAGCAATATTACTTCCGATCTTCCACTATACATTATGATTGCATTTAATGTAAACCTAAAAACAAAATCTGATAGATATGCTGAACGGGAAAGAGAGAAATATATATAAGTATTTCGTTATTTGGAATGTTTTTAATTTCCAATGGCAAGGGGGGGTTTTTTATGCGGACAAATCAGATAATCGGGCATAGATAGTTTCAAAATAGCAACAATAATGGTTTTATAAAACATGCCTCATACCTCTCGATATCGATATATTTTTTATAAGTCTTCTTCAAAGTTCTCATCCGTTCCTTAACCTGAGGAACTGTCCTCTGAATACCCCTTTCCAATAACTTCTGGCGTATAAGTTCATAAATATGTCTATTCCTACAACTTTCGAGTCCCTCTTGGATTTCCTCTTCGCCCCAAACATTAATGAGTTCAAATGTCTCGTTGTCGGTCCAATTTTGGCCACGTTCGGTCATTCTTTGGGAGATAGTAGTCAACATGTAATATGCATGTGACTCCCAGCTCACTAACAACAGAGTGTTGCATGATGGGAGTCGTTTAGCCAGGATAACTGTTCTTCGCCAATGAATGATATATATACATACACACATACACATATATATATATATATACATAAACATACACACACACATATATAAATATATATATACTCATGCGCAACTACACACACATATACACAGACACGCACATACATATATATATATAACAAACGAACACACATACACACACACACACACACACACACATATATATATATATATATATATA
>NC_069006.1:3520016-3521820 GCF_001194135.2 Octopus bimaculoides
TTTTCTTCTTTTTTTGACATAACATTTTAAACCTTTTCATAACTCGAAATAAAAGTAGTTGATTTGATGAAAATTACTTGGCTATTCTATTTATGAAAATAAAGTATACAATTTGATATGTATATATATTAGATATCGATATTACTTTTTCGTGTTAGTCATTGGACTGCGGCCATGCTGGAGCACTTTTTCAATAAACGAATTTTATTTTTATTTGAAATAAATGTGTACAATATATATATATATATATATAATATACATGCGAATATTCTTCCTCCAATAACATGAAATATGTTTACATAATATTTTTTCATAACTTGAAATAAAAACGTAATTATACATATATATTGTAATCGAAGTATAATTTCATTTAAAAGTTGTGTATTTTCACAACTTTAAAAAAGATATTTTTGATATATACAGAAAGTATTTTTTTAAAGTTGTGAAAATATACAACTTTATTGTCTTTTATTTTTAAAAACTAGGATTTGCAGTTGTTACGACAAACATTTCGTTGTCAAATCAAATCGATCGATAAATATATAATGACAAATGATGGAATGACTTATTAGATTTGGCTGATGGATACTTTTCTTGATTTCTTAACTTTTTCGTAATAAATTGTAAATAACGGTCAAGAAATGTCCAAGTAATAAAAGGAAAATTAAAGAACTATGCAATTTAATATAAATACTAATTAATTATTAGGTTCTTTTACATAAAGTTTTTCGGCTGTAATAGATGGGAGTGAAACTGTTGTTGTGGTTGTTCGTCTTTCATTAGTTTTTACGTTGATTTAAATCCTTCATCTTTATCTTTTGTTTGTTTCAGTCATTGGACTTCGGTCACACTAGGGCACCACTTTGGAGGGTTTTAGTCGAACGAATCAACCCCAGTACTTATTTTTTTAAGCTTCGCCACGCAGTCAGTTTACGGGGACGTAAACAAACTAACACCGGTTCCAAGCGGTGGAGGATAAACACCAAAACATACACCGAAATATACACAGAAAATTTCCAGTTTCTGTTTACCGAATGTACGCACAAGGCATTTGGGCACTCTGAGGCTATAGTAGAAAATACTTGCCCAAGGTGCCACGCAATGTGACTGAACCTGGTCGGGGGGCAACCTTCTTACCACACACCCATAATTTCTTATTATTATTATTTCTTCTTTCCAATATCACAGTGAAATACGCCAATTCTTAATTTTAACGAAGCACCTTGTCGGAGAGAATAATCAGTTTTGTATCGCCATTTACGGTTTCAAATACTAGACCGCGGCGACCGTGCTGGAGCACTAACTTCTTTGAGGATTTTTTGGTTGATTATTTCTATCTTCTTCATCTATTTCATGCTGGTTCTTTTCTCTTTTTTTTTTCTCCCCGATTTCTGCCTCGTAAGGTTTCGTTTCCTTCTGACATTGAGGGAAGCAACTCGATGCACTGTTTTACACAGGTAAGGAACCAGGCACATACGTTCGTACGTACGTACATACTTACATGCATGCAAACATACATACATACATACGAGCGTACGTACATACATGCATACACGTGGATACATACATATATACAAGTGTACGTTCATACATATATATATATACATGCATGTATACATATATACATACGCTCATACATATAGAGATACACAGACGCATGCGTCCATATATATATATATATATATATATATATATATATATATATATATGGTAATCTTCAAGTTTAGGGGGATGAAAAAAATAAATAAAAATATTCAAGGGAAATAACTGAACGACTTACCAGTATTATCCGTTTTCTTCTAGC
>NC_069006.1:3522120-3523719 GCF_001194135.2 Octopus bimaculoides
ATAGGCATAACTACAGAGTTGTACCCCGCCCCCGACTTTGGAAGGTCATAACTTTCAGAAAAATGAATATTTTTTAATGAAATTTTCTATGCATATATTATTTATTATGTAGATTCCGAATATACAAAATATTTTGGTGAAAGTGTTTTGGAATGGGGGTGGGGGACAATTTTCGGAAATACCAACAAAGTCCACTTAAATTCCTCTTAACTTCCAGGAAAATGAATATTTTTTCATGAAATTTTCTTGTCACATGTTTTATAAATCATATAAAGCGCTTTTCACCTAATCTTGTAGGATTTTCAAATTTTTGATTTCACCTTCTTTATATAGTTTTATTGAGTGTGTAGGGGTGGATGCATACATATATACATAAATACAGATGTACATTCACATGCATCTATTTGTACATGTATATACACATGTTTGCATGTAAGTATATATAATGGTTCTAAATTTTGGTAGAAAGCCAGTAATTTCAGAGGAGGGGGCAAGTCGGTTATATCAACCCCATTACTCAATTAGTATTTATTTTATCGGCCCTGTAAGCACAAAAGGAGGTCAACTTCGACGGAATTTGAACTCTGAACATAAAACTAGCTGAAATGTTGCTGAGCATTTTCCCATTGGGCTAACAAATCTCTGCAGACAAGATATCAGTCAAGCTGAAATCAGAGTTCACCAAGCAAAGCTGTACAGTTATTCAATGTGAAAGAAGCCTCTAGACGCGAAGAGGGGGAGTTCTCGATTTTTTTTTTTCCATCCATTAGGGAGAGGGTACCATTAGATTCTTGTGGGCACAAGCATAACTAGCATGTGTTTTTTTCTTTACTACCCACAAGGGGCTACACACAGGGCAAAATATGTGGCATCACCAGTAAGATTGACTCTGCTCAGAAAGGGAGATAATCTCTAGAATCTGGTATTCTACAAAGCTGACATAGTTTTTTACCCTTTAGCAGTCAGATTTCTGTGTCAAGTGTTATGCTTATGTATTCGCATTGATATGAATTAGTCACACATACATGCATGCATGCATACATACATGCATGCATACATATATACATACATACATTTTGTGGCTTTGAAATTTCAATGGTGGGATTACTCTTGTACTTGTTTCAGTTCATTTTTTTATCACTTAAAATTTCAACAAAGGATAAAAAAATGAACTTTCCAAATTATAGGAGAATTAATTTTACAATTTCTTTAAAGGACAGTACACACTTTAATATTTTTAATATTTTTTAATATTTTAATTAATATTACATATACCATTCGTTCTTAACACATAGATTATAAATCCATTCATCTCCGAAGAGTGGAATTATTGATAGTATGCTGATCTTTTGATTACATTGTGATTACAATAATATCCGCGAAACGATCGTCAGATGTTTAATTTTTTTAAATTTTAGAATTTTTTTAAATTTTAGACTTTATAATATTCATGCTCAAGTACGCATAAATTTTTATATGCATTTATATTCATATGTATCTTTATCTACATTCATATTTTTATATATATTTATATTTATATTTCGTATATTTTAAATTTTAAATTTATTATATTACCATGTCATATTGAATATATATCTT
>NC_069006.1:3524508-3528955 GCF_001194135.2 Octopus bimaculoides
AATTATGGTAAAAATGGATACATAAGGGTGGAAGACCACAGGAACAATACCATATATCCAACACAAGATTTAATATATATGTGTATATGTGTGTTCAAATCATTCTAAAATCACTATACCCACTATATGTTAAATCATAATGTATGTTTATATATCGTAATGTATTGTCTTAAATTGTTAAATATTTTTATACAACTTGGAAACTATGCATGTTTATAAATACTTTTAAATAAATATTTTAAACATTCATGATATTTCTGAAATTTATATCATTGTATATGCCTGTATATTTTATCTTACTTTTTAGACATTTTAGAGACTTATATATATTTATTGATTCTAGAATGATTTGAACACACACACACACACACACACACACATATATATATCAAATCTTGCGTTGGATATATGGTATTGTTCCACCCTTATGTATCCATTCTATAATTTGAACTCTAGCTCATGCTGAGCACTTCAACTCTAGCCCGTTTTTATGTATTGTTATATTAACAATATCTAGTTATACAAAAAATTACAGTTTATATATATATATATATATATATATAATTAATTCAATAATAGGATAAGATCTTTTACAAGAACTTATCAAGTAGCTAGCATGAAAAAACCTCATAAGGGAAAAAATCCATCATTTATTCCCTAGAATATATTTATTTATATTTATATAAGGGCATTACTATAGAAGAATGCCTCACGCTAAACTGCCATAATAAACACATTTTTTATTATGGTAGTTTAGCATGAGGCATTCTTCTATAGTAATGCCTCTTATATAATTATATATATGTGTGTGTGTGTGTGTGTACATGGATACATATATACATGTGTATATATATGTGTGTAATATATATGTGTGTGTATGTATATATATATATATGTGAACCATTTTGAGCGTGGCCGTTGCCAGTACCGCCTGACTGGCTCCTGTAGGATTTTCGAGCGAGATCGTTGCCAGTGCCCCTGGACTGGCTTGTGCGGGTGGCACATAAAAGACACCATTTCGAGCGTGGCCGTTTTCGTGCGGGTGACACGTAAAAGCACCCACTACACTCTCTGAGTGGTTGGCGTTAGGAAGGGCATCCAGCTGTAGAAACTCTGCCAAATCAGACTGGAGCCTGGTGTTGCCATCCGGTTTCACCAGTCCTCAGTCAAATCGTCCAACCCATGCTAGCATGGAAAGCGGACGTTAAACGATGATGATGATGATATATGTATTTAAGTAAATAAAGTTAGATAAGGCCGGTTTATGGGTTTACCCTAGATTTCACGGCATATCATCAGATTTCAAAACCTCTTGGCTTATGGCCTCTCCAGAATATGGAGGAGGAAAGGACCTTGCTACTCAAAGACAATAACAGGCTATTGATCACCAGTGACCCTGTAATCCTGTGGGTTCCAATAGGTCAGCAGGAATTCTTGAAATGCCAGCATAGTCTGAAGATCTGTGTTCTGATGTTAAGGCTCTTTACCTGGGTCAAGAGAATCCTTTAGAATCCTCACCCATTCCGTTATGCATAGTGAGCAAACTCGCCTCCATGGGACTGAAAATCACCATCAAGACCAATCTCACCACTTCTTAGACGTGATGCTGGACTTGGGCTCCGGTACATACAGGCCCTACCACAAGCCAAATGAGAGGTTAACGTATATCAACACAGCCTCCTGTCACCCACCTATTGTGTTCAAAAAACCTGGTGAAGAGTGTTAGCAAGAGGATCACAAACCTTTCCCCCAGCCAAGAGATTTTTGATGCAGGTGTCCCCTACTATAATGAGGCTCTAGCTGTTAGCAGATTTAGGGACCACATCTCCTACATACCAGGCCCCAACATCTGTAGAAGGAAGTGCCACAGAATTACCATTTGGTTTTCGGCACCCCCTCTCTCTTAATATAAAAACGTTGGTAGGTAGGATATTCCTTAAGTTAACAGATAAACATTTCACACGGTCACATAGGTACAGACAAATTTTCAACAGGATAACCTTAGGGTCTCTTTTAGCTGTGCCCCCAACATTGAGAGCTTTCAAGTTAGCTCCCCAAGACCATGAGTGGAGGCAGGATGTTCATGCAGGGACCACAACAGATGCTCAGTGAGAGGCAACGGCAAAACCAAGAGAGCCAACCCTAATAATAGCAACAAATCAGTTTTGAATGTGAATTAATCTTCACTCTCCTCTTGGTTTTCAATAATATATATGTAGTGGCTTCATGCAGGCAGAGAGTGAATTCAATCCTCGATAGTCAAATTTCACTCAGCAGTTTAACAGCACTTTAACAGCACTTTTCTCACGGTAAAACAATAGTTTTTCTGTGAGTGACAGTAGTTACATTTACCAGATGCCTTCACTAAGTGGAATAATGTCATTGCCACTTGACCCTTCTAACTTCTTCCATTTCACCAATGGCTAGAATAGAGATATCACAGGCCTCCAACGAAATCTATTGTTCTCAACAATATGTCTATCCTTCTGGCTAATTTTGGATAGTTATAAAAACAAGAACTCCGTAAGCCAAAGTCAGAGAAGGTGGTTTGGTCGTTCTGGATCTAACAATCAGTAGTAAAACCTTCAGGTTGATCAGCATTTACACTCCTTGTACAACAGGCAAATAGAATGAGTTCTATCGATGCCTGGAGGACTTTCTTGTGACATCAAAGACAATAGTGATGCTAGGAGACTTTAGCGCTATTCTAGATGCATGCTTGGAGAGCGCTGGCTCGAGTGATAGGAAAGGTTACTCATGCCTCATCAATCTGCTAAAGCGATTTAGGCTGGCAGATCGATAGACTGGAGAGTCCGAGCATGCCAATGTGGACTTGGAGTAATAACAACGGATCTCTCAGGTCTTGTATAGACAGGATAGCAGTCAATTCTAGAGACAGGTCCTGTTTTAGTTGTCCACAGTTTACTTATATACCCTACATGGATCACAAATCAGTGACGTGTGGGGTACATATAGAAAAAGTCCAAAGACAGGGATCTGGCTACTGGAAGTTGAACAAGACCTTATTGGCTTGCGAAACATACTGTAGCCAGATTAAGGAGTTAGTCATGAGGGCGCTCAATGGTGCTGTGTTAAATTACTGGTGGTGGGATGCCCTCAAAAGAACCATTCGACTTGAGTCTATTAGATTTAGCAAACAGTTAAGTCTAGAACAGGCTAGAGTAGAAGGGTCTCTGAGGCATTTTTATTTAATCATTGTATAACCCCTTAAATGTTTTTGCTTTATCCTTGTGTTGTCACTTTTATATTAGCCCTTTTTGGCAATAAAAGAAATTAGTGAGAGCAGTGAGTGAACAGACAACTAGAGTCATAACCAGAAGCAGGCAGCCACTAGTTACAACCAGCGACTACACAAGACAACTTCCCTCGACTCTCTCACTTTCACTAGCTCACTTTCTTTTCTCTGTAACATTACCATATCTCTCTGAATATACTACTATGAGAACGGTTGAAATTAACCCTTTTTACCGTGTATGCTTTTCCATTTACTAGTTACACATACCAACCCATCGTGGTGTGGTAAGTAGCTTGCTTACCAACCACATGGTTCCGGGTTCAGTCCCACTGCGTGGCACCTTGGGCAAGTGTCTTCTACTATAGCCTCGGGCCGACCAAAGCTTTGTGAGTGGATTTGGTAGACAGAAACTGAAAAGAAGCCCGTCATATATATGTATATATATATATGTATGTGTGTGTATATGTTTGTGTGTCTGTGTTTGTCAAACCCACCTACCATCGCTTGACAACCGATGCTGGTGTGTTTACGTCCCCGTAACTTAGCGGTTCGGCAAAAGAGATCGATATAATAAGTACTAGGCTTACAAAGAATAAGTCCTGGGGTCGACTTGCTCGACTAAAGGCGGTGCTCCAGCATGGCCACAGTCAAATGACTGAAAACAAGTAAAAGAGTAAAAGAGTAATGTATAAAGTAACGATAAATAAATATCTTTACAACTTCAATCACTGTTCTTCCATCTTGTATAACGGCAACCAACACCTTAACAACACTACAATTGGTGATCATGACGTTGCACCCATAACAGGCATCGATCACTGTTCATCTTTCACTTCTTACAACATGTCGTAGCAATAAAACTTTGCCGTTACAATCGCTGAGCCCGAGTTAAAGAACTGCAGCCTTCGCCTTCACCTTCGCATGAACAGTTGTCACACCCATCGATTACATATATATTTATAAAGTTAGATAAGGCCGGTTTATGGGGTTACCCTGGATTTCATATCCATAAAGCATTTAGCTTTACGGCGTATCATCAGAAGGCCTCTCTAGAATACACACACATGCATGTACGTACGTATGTATGTACGTATGTATGTATTATCCTGTCAACTGTCTGACGGTCATGGGAAACTAACAGTTATATATATATATATATATATCATTATATATATATATATATATATATAT
>NC_069006.1:3530952-3533519 GCF_001194135.2 Octopus bimaculoides
TATATATATATATATATATATATACACACATATACATATACATATATACATACATACTTATTTTCATACATATATGCATACATATATATATTGAAGTGTGTTAAATATAATTGAACACATTTTTGTTTTGTTTTTGTGTTTTTATCTCATTTCTTTTGTTGTTGTTGTTGCTTGTTGCTATAATCATTTTGCACCGTTGTACTGCTGTTACTGGTGACCCGGAAGCGATTTTCCTGTTTTCTATGTAAAGGATTTTTTTTTTTTTTTTTTTCTTTCACAAAGTTAGAAAGTTTTTTTACTCGCGCGATGGCAGATGTATACAATGAAATGTTGGAAAAGCTGAGCAGTAATATCTCAGATAACAATCTACAAGCAATGAAGAATCATTGCAAGGGTACAATTCCACAGAGTAAACTAGAAGATATTAAGAATGGTTACAGTTTCTTCGAAGTGCTTGAAGAAGAAGATAAACTTGGCCCCTTCAGACTCGATTTCTTGAAAAACACATTTCATGCATGTAAACTACAGACGTTTGCGGAATTTGTCGATTATTTTGAGAAGAATAGAAAACTTTCAGATAAAATATTTAATTCCTCGATTCTCGATGATGCGATCAGTTACGTGGTGAAACATATAGGCTCAAGAGACTGGAGGTTTTTGGTTCGCGATTTGGGCGTCAGTGAAACAGACATTAGTTATATTGCTGATGAAAACCCCAGAAATGTACGCGAACAGATCTACCAGTGTTTCCTGTTGTGGAAGTCGACACAAGGATCGAATGCTACCATACACAGGTTGACACAAATTTTAAATAAAATGCATCGAAACGATATTTTAGAAGGATTAAAGAAACTCAACGGGCAACATTAAATGGTTTTAATTGATTCTATTAGTTTGTATAAAAATCTAACCAAGTGTCCTCAGTCCTCACCCTCTTTTCACCGGATATGTTGTTATTATTAACGTGTCGGGTGAAATGCTTTACATTATTTCTTCCGGGTTTACATTCTAAATTCGGATGCTGCCAGGATCGACTTTACCATTCATCCTTTCGGAATCGGAAAAATAAGTATCCGTTTAAATACTGAGATCGAACTGACTTTTTCTTCTCCCCTAAAATTTCAAAACTTTTACCATAATTACAAAAAAATTATGTTGTTATTGCATGGCATTACTCCTACTTAGACATCAACTGACAGCCTTTGAATCAATATGTAACTTCTACCTATTAAATCTAACATAATATAATATAATACAATAATGATATAATATATATATTCATGTATTTAATTCTGTTTTATTTCTACAAACGTACACACCTATCTGTCTATCTATCTATACACGAACTTAACGAACTGTTACCTTCACAGCCTTTAATTTTTCATGTTAACTCGTCGTTATCAAATGATTCTGTTATTGTTTCATATTCTTGTTATTTAGCCACCACTTCTTGGGTCCAAGTACGTTCCCTTGGTGATTAGCCCTGTACATAATGTGTATATATGATGGGATCCAGACACACTGTTGATTTGGGCCTACGATTTTAATGAGATTTTCTCTCGGCGAAGAAGTGGGTGGAGTATTAGTAAAGTATTTCATTTTTCATATACCGTTTTTAGTTTTTATATTCTGTGGTAAGTACATCATGTACTTTACATATATATATATACCTGTAACTCATACATGTAATGTCTTTATGTAACATTAATTAAATGCAACAGGAAATGGTTTCAGAAAGTAGTGGGTATGCTAATCTCCACGAGGATATGATGGCCGTTGGGTTGCACTTCAAGTACCCGTTTTAACTATATACCCGTTTTAACTGTTGATATATATATATATATATATCGATATGTGTGTGTGTGTGTGTGTGTGTTATATTCAGTGACTTTTATAAAATATTACCGGTTTCGGTATGTATTTCCGTGAATCTGCTCAAATATTAAAAGTTCGAAATCAAGGAATTAGGAAAAAGTTTAGGAATTCAGAACAAATTAGTAAACTAATATCACAAATATACAAACACTTGTCTTGTCCGATTAAATAAAAAGAAAAGCTCTTTAAACTTACTTCCACCGCTGTACCCACCTTTACTTTTAACCTATATACATACATATATATATATATATATAAAGTTTAAAAAGATATTCGTTCTAATGCTTTAGAATGTGCTTCTTTGTTGGATATATGAATTACCGAAGATTTTATATATATATATATATATATATATATATATATATATATAGCGTGTCACTATCCATAAGTCAGGAAATGCACTCGTGTATTTGTCAATTAAGAAGGTGTGTACCGTACTATATATCCATTACGGCCGATCTTACCTGGTGGTTTATAATAGTCGTATATTCTTTATGTTGCATGTTTCGTTTCCCTGTTTTTGTTTTTTTTTCGTTGTTCGAAAAAAAGTTTGTTTTCTATGTTTTCGTTTCTCATTGTGTTCAAGGTTTTTTTTTATGTCCTGTACCCATATATGCATGTATATATACATATATAAATATGTAGGTATGTACATATATGTATGGATATATGCATATATATATATATATATA
>NC_069006.1:3533987-3536426 GCF_001194135.2 Octopus bimaculoides
TTTTTTTTTTTTTTCTGTTAAAAGTATTCTTTTCAGCTGTCTACAAACACAGCCAGGCTCAAATAATTAATGCATTCTTCGAGGAGTGAACAAAAAAATTCTCAAACTTGAGGGTATGGGTCCCTTAGGTACTAAAATGGGCCTCCATATATGGATTCTAATGATTCAGGGGCCCACTTGCCATCGGGCAGGCTGGCAAGGAAAAAATGTACTCGTATATGTCTGTCGGTCGGGTGGTACACTTTGATGTGTCAAGTTTTTGTCGCAGCCTGAGCCTCTATGTTTGTGTAGTGACGTCATTTGGTGCCAAAATACAGTCGCCATTACTGCGTTTTCATCCACGCATGCGCAGGGAATAGTTCCGGAAGGCACACAGGAAGAGTCCCATGCGCATGCGTGGAATTCAACATCTAAACGTTCCCGCTCTTTTGATTCTCTTTTCTTGCCGGCCGGCGAAGAGGTAACACAGGTCCAACAGAGCTCTCTCACATGAGCGTGGTCGTATCAAGCTGTCTCTCCAACATTCCAACTCTGGGGACTTTCTCACAACATTCCGGCGTCTCAGCAACCAAGATTAAAGCTGCCTATTTTCCTCCATGAATAAATATTGTTGTGTTGATAGTTCAGAGTCAGCGTTCGTTGTTATTTAGAATTTAATATGGGAAAGCAGGTGTACACCTAATGGTGTATAACCGCTTTCCTATATTTGCATATGCTGTTAGATTATCACAAACGCCTGTCTATCAAAAGGTTTACAAAAAGGATTAATCCTTTCATAAAAAGGGATTATCCTATTTATACCAACGGGTTGATCAGAGACAGCTCCTAATTCTCTGGTTCAAGCTTCCTGTTTTAAAGTTGTCTAAATCAAATCATTCCATGAAAATTTCGTGTTGGTTTATGTTCTGAACACTAGCTTACTAATCAAAGATTGTTTTTAACGAAGTTCTTCATTATTTTAAAAATTAATTGAAACAAACTCGGTGTATTTCGACAGGTATATGTTAATGAAAATATAAACGAAACACAGCAAAAAAAGAACCTAAATGTTTTATTTTAAATGAAAGAAAGGAAAGCAAGGTGATCAAATAAGTGACTATATTTTTCGGCAATCTTAACGTCTCCCCTGTGCCCTCTTAGCGTTACTATACTCCCCTGGCAAGGCAGTGAGCTGGCAGAAACATTAGCACGCCAGGCGAAATGCTTAGCGGTATTTCGTCTGCCGCTACGTTCTGAGTTCAAATTCCGCCAAGATCGACTTTGCCTTTCATCTTTTTGGGGGTCGCTAAATTAAGTACCAGTTACGCACTGGGCTCGATGTAATCGACTTAATCCCTTTGTCTGTCCTTGTTTGTCCCCTCTATGTGTAGCCCCTTGTGGGCAGTAAAGAAATAAGAAACATTAGCACGCCAGGCGAAATGCTTAGCGGTATTCCGTCTGTCTTTACGTTCTGAGTTCAAATTCATCCTTTCGAGGTCTATAAATTAAGTAGCAGTTGCATACTGAGGTCAATCTAATCGACTGGCCCCCTCCCCCAAAATTTCAGGCCCTGTGCCTAGAGTAGAAAAAATTATACGCCCCCCCCCCCCCTGGCAATTCATTGCACTGGGTTGTATAATATTTATTAACAGCAAGCTATTACTTATGTAAAGCAGAACTGGGCTGCCAGACTATTGAGGTCCCTTAGGGTAACTGCCCTATGGGACCTTTTCTATTTGGCTTTCAGTTCCAATTGATTTCAGATTTGGTGTATTGATGTAGTTTTTTATGGAAATGAAATTTATTTTTGCCGTAAATTAATAAATAATTCATTAATTACATCAAAATACCAAATTTGAACATTTTTCACTTGTAGATTCTGCTCACCCTTGTGGTGTGCGATCAATTGATGCACTTGGTGTTGAATTAATGTTTTTTCTTTCTTTGTCCCTCTTTTTCCATCTTTTCCCTCTCAGTTTTGGATATATATTTTTAATGTGATTTTGTATTATATATGTATCTTACACATTGGTGTTATTTGCCAATTTCAAAAATTCAAAGCCAAACAGAAAAGGTTTTGGCACTGTATTCTTTATTTTTAACAGGACAAATTAAGTTTACAAATGCCATATCGTATTTTTAAATTTCTGAAGTGTTGAACTGTAAACACACAAGTCTCTGCGAGAGAGTCATATCTTTTGGAAGTGATTGTTATTTTCAAAGAAATCAACAAGCTCTTGGATCATGTGGCACTAAATCCAATGCTGTCTCAAGACAGGAGCACATGAGCAATTACCTAGGCCAAACTGCTGAGTTACAGGGATGTAAACACACCAACATGAGTTGTCAAGTGATGGTAGAGGGCAAACACAAATATATACATATGTCTATCTATCTATCTACCTCTCTATCTATCTATCTATCTCTCTCTCTCTCTCTCTCTATATATATATATATATA
>NC_069006.1:3536859-3541317 GCF_001194135.2 Octopus bimaculoides
ATATATATATATATACACACAATGGGCTTCTTTCAGTTTCCATCTACCAAATCCATTCAAGGCTTCGGTCAGCTCAATGGTATAGTAAAAGAAACTTGCCCAAAGTGTCACACAGTAGGACTGAACCCAGAACCATGTGGTTGGGAAGCAAGCTTCTCACAATAGAGCCATGCCTATACGTATTTGCGTAAGTATTGTACATACCTATGTATACACATACATGCATAAACACATACATACTCAAAAATACATAAGTATATGTGATTCAGCTGAACAAAAATGAAAGAAAACTGGGTTCAGTCCCACTGCGCGGCACCATGGGCCAGTATCTTCTACTATAACCTCAGACTGACCAGAGCCTTGTGATTGGATTTGGTAGATGGAAACTGGATATATTATAATTGTGGCCGTTGCCAGTAGCATGATCTTTGTTGGGCCTCATGGAGGTGATGATAGGTGACCAAGAGCTTGGTGATATGCTGCGCTTGAGAAAACTCAAAAGCCGAATGAAGCCATAGTCATTGTCATTAACAGTGTCCTGTAAATGGCACCCATTCAGGTGGTGTGTAAAATGCATCCATTACACTCTCGGAGTGGTTGGAATAAGGAAGGGCATCCAGCCGTAGAAACCAATCCAAATCAGACTGGAACCTGGTGCAGCTCTCCAGTCTTGCCAGTTCCGGTCAAACCATCAAATCCATGCCAACATGGAAAGGGGACATTAAATGATGATGAGGAGGAGGACATGTGTCTTTGTGCCTGTGTGTATGTCCCCATATCTTATCAGTTCAGCAAAGGGACTAGTTGAATAAGTGCTAGGCTTAAAAAAAAAGTCTTGGTGGGGTCAATTTGTTTGACTAAAACCATTTAAGGTGGTGCTCCAGCATGGCTGCAATAAAATGACTGAAACAAGTAAAAGATAAAAGAAATAAAAAATTTTATGGAAATTGTCAATAAAATACTTTCATTTCTCATGTATGGTTCTTCAGAAATTGCCAAAATTACTAAGATGGCCCTGACTAACCTGCTTAACGTTTCATTTAGCTTTGAAAGTTTCTTTTTCTTTTTTTAAGTGATTTGGGATTTTTTTTTTTTTTTTTTAGTGTGGTGGGGTTTAAACATCTTGTTCTTAAATCAGTAATAACAAAAGATGAAGACAGGTGTATGAACAACAAACAGGTATATTAGTTTGACTCTCAAGAAAATGAAAAAGTCTTTTATGTTACAAGCCCATGCTCTTCAACAGAAAGCAATAAGAGAGAATGTAAAAAAAACTTGTGGATTTAGCAGTCAAACATACTGTAAATCCTCAAGTATAATCCACATTTTTTCCCCAAAATTTAAAGGTCAAAATCCTGAGTGCATACTATATACGAGGTTGAAAATGAAAAATATTTTCTAAGCAATGTCCGAGTCGCTATTTGCTGTCCGGCAATGTTTATTCAGGCGCATTTTGTGATGTCGGGTGTGAAAATACCTTAAGCTAATATCTTAAGCCATATTTATTTTTCACTGACGTTATTACTGCTATTTCCTTATTTTCTGCAAACAAAGTGCACAAAAAAGCTGCATTATGTTATATATACAAAAATAATAAAGGACGTTACCGTATATACGTTTACAAACCAAGTACGTTATATAGACCTCCTTGACTGAAGTTAGAGAAGGGGTGCGTATTATACACAAGGTTTAGGTTTTTCACAGGTACAGACCCCTAAAAATCCCCTGCATATTATACTCAAGGGCAGACTATACTCAAGGATTTACAGTATATATTTTACTATCAAAGGTGCAAAATATTCATAGAACTGTCACTGATTTTCACATTCCCATTCAGCAGAGAGTCGTGATGTAAACAAATGAATGTTTGATTTTGATTGGCCATTTTTTTTCTTTGTTACAAGTTTCATGATGGTGGAGATTAACAATAACTTACATATACAAAAATAAAATATAAGATTGCAGAAACCTTGTGTGTGATGGGTAGGAATATTTAAAATAAATAATTAATATAATTAATTTTGGTATTTGAGTACTATTTTTACCACCTTGTCCTGCACTTGTGGGCCTATCTGGGTGTGTGTATGTATTGGGTCATTCTGTAAATAATGTGGTTTTTTGGAATTGCATGAACTAAAAGTCGGAGGGGGACGGGATAAGTAAGGGGGACAGGATAAGACGGGAAAGCTAAGTAGGGGTAAAATTTTTAATTTTGCCCCCAACAAAAATTCTAGGGGTGCGCCTGCACCATCTGTTCCTCAGCCCATGGTACACCAGTGATTGCAGGAGCACTTGGAATGATTTGAGGATGATCCCTGGCCTAGCAAGAAGTACAAAAAATTGTCTTCCACAGGTACATCACACATATTGATAAGAGCATTGTCACTGTGGATTTTCTTTCCTTTATTCTTCTTTATTATCTCTGCCTTGGCAATGGTGGAGGTATTATTTTCAATCATGTTTGTTTGTTGGTTTGTTTGTCTGTGGACAAGATATCTCAAGAACCGCTGGATGGATTTGAATGAAACTTTCAGGGATGTTTGGCCTCATAACTGGCACAAACTGATTCGATTTTGGAATCGATCCTGTACCAGACAAGGATTCTGAATTATTTTTCCAGTTTTTTTGCTTAATTTTTGAGAGTGGTCGGGTTCATTTTTAGTATTCTCATTTGTGAGAGCAGTTGAGTTTATTTCAGATATTCTCATTTAAAAAATTATTTCTGACTAATTGTTGAGAGGAAGTTGGTGTTGCCTTGGCGGAGGTTTGTTCTCTTGAGTGCTCTTGTTTTCTTTGTATTCTATTTTTTTTTCATTTTTTCTCTTCTTTCCTCTCTCTTTCTTTCCTTTTATTCACATGCCAGCATGGAAAGCGGATGTTAAATGATGATTATGATGATAAACAAAGGAGGAGTAGATTCTTTTGCAAAACCACTAAGTTATGGGGGCGTAAACACACCAGGACCAGTTGTCAAGTGGTGGAGGACAAACATAGATACAAACACACACACACACACATATATATGTATATAATGGGCTTCTTTCAGTTTCCATCTACCAAATTCACTCACAAGGCTTTGGTTGACATGAGACTATAGTAGAAGACACTTGCCCATGGTGGCACAGTGGGGCTGAACCCAGAACCATGTGGTTGCGAAGCAAACTTCTTACCACATAACCACACTTGTGCCTATACTATTATTATTATTATTAAAAAAAAAACACAAAATATTATATTTTAATATAATATTTTGTGTTAATCAAAATATATTATATTTTAATATAATTAAAATATATTACGGAGATGTACTTGCATAGCAAGTGACCTGATATAATATTTTGTGTTAATTAAAATAACATCAGAAAGGATTACAAAAAACAGAGAGAAAAAAACTATGAATTTATCTTACAATCCATGTCTCTGAAGATGACCAGATTTGTGGCTTTACACTTTATGGATTCTAAGGTGGTTTATTTGGCCAATATTGGAATAAAATCCATACTTACTAGAACGGGAGCAGCATCAAGATCTGGTGGGACTTTTGTTATAATTTTTGCGATTTTCCACTTTTAATTTTTTTTAAGAACAAAACACATTAAGATGCCTCGACTTCCTCCTTTAAATTGAATCATACTATTCTTTTTTTTTTTTGATTTCTATTATTACTTAACTCATCTATTATATGATGAAATAATAAAAATAAATACAATTTAATAAACCAAAAAATAACAACTAAAAAAACAATATATAATTGATAAAATGATAGTAGATATTTTTTCTTCATTTGATGATCATAATTCAACAACCTTATACCCTCATTCTCTAACATGAATTTTATTCTTATGATCTCTCTTTTTTATTAATTCTTCATTTTGAATTTTCCCATCATTTTTTAACTCCTCTTTTATAATTCCCAAGCAAATTATTAACATTCATAGGCACAGGAGTGGCTGTGTGGTAAGTAGCTTGCTTACCAACCACATGGTTCTAGGTCCAGTCCCACTGCGTGGCACCTTGGGCAAGTGTCTTCTACTGTAGCCTCGGGCCGACCAAAGCCTTGTGAGTGGATTTGGTAGACAGAAACTAAAAGAAGCTCATCGTATAATCCTAGGATTAATTCCACATTTTTTCACTTTGAAAACATTTTTCTTTCAGACCCCCAACCCTCCTTGGTGAGCTGGCTGAACCAAAGTAAGCATCTGTTCCAGTCACCTACTTAAACATTTTCTTTTTCTTTATCTCCTGTTCAAAACACTTCCTTTCAGATACACAGGCAACACACACCCTCTCACTTTCTCCCTCCACTATCTCTCCATTCCTCTCCCCCTTTACACTCCACATTACTCTTCTCTTCCCCCTCTCTCTCTCCACCACAACCCCTTCACTAATTCTATAAAAAGAGACAAATTCCTTCACACAATTTAAATCTGAAGATTCTATTAGAGTAGATGAAAATAT
>NC_069006.1:3541417-3549250 GCF_001194135.2 Octopus bimaculoides
ACCCAGAACCATGTGGTTGGTAAGCAAGCTACTTACCACACAGAAAATTAATATCAACAGCAGTTTGCAGTGCTTCACCAAAAGGGAGAATTATAATTGTTGCTAAACGTGACTAAGATGTTAAGAAACACCTACATTGCTAGAAATAAGAGCTAAAATGGTCTAATGCTGTAGTCAAAGCACATAAATGTAAACATTTAATGTATATGTTTACATTTATAGGCGCAGGAGTGGCTGTGTGGTAAGTAGCTTGGTTACCAACCACATGGATCCGGGTTCAGTCCCACTGTGTGGCATCTTGGGCAAGTGTCTTACTATAGCCTCGGTCCGACCAATGCCTTGTGAGTGGATTTGGTAGACGGAAACTGAAAGAAGCCTGTCGTATATATGTATATATCTATGTGTGTTTGTCCCCCTAGCATTGCTTGACAACCAATGCTGGTGTGTTTATGTCCCCGTCACTTAGCAGTTAGGCAAAAGAGATTGATAGAATAAGTACTAGGCTTATAAAGAATAAGTCTCGGGGTTGATTTGCTTAACTAAAGGCGGTGCTCCAGCATGGCTGCAGTGAAATGACTGAAACAAGTAAAAAAAAAATTTTATGTGTGTTGACTACAACATTGGAGCATTTTAGTTCTTATTTCTAGCAATGTTGGTGTTTCTGTGTGTGTGTGTGTGTGTGTGTGTGTGTGTATGTATATATATATCATCATCATCATCATCTTTAATGTCCTCCTTTCATGCAGACATGAGAATACAGTGAGTGATGGAAGAGGTGTGCAGGGGAATGGACATAAATGACATGCTTTTAGGGCCCCAGTTTTACTTTGCTGGACAAGTCTTCTCATGTACAGCAAATCGCCAAGCTCCTCTGTCCTTTGTCCCCTCCTCTGTCCTTTGTCCTCTCCTCTGTGAGGCTCAACAGCTGAAGATCATTTTGCACCACTTTGTCCCACATCTTCTTGTGTCTTCTTCTTCCATGGGTTCCCTTCACATTTAGTGATCAGCACATCTTTATGCGACTCTCATCATCCAGTCACATCACATGACCATACCAGTGCAGTCTTCTTTCTTGCACAACATACCTGATGCCTCCTATACCTGATTTGTACATGCACACTGATATTGCACTGGGTGCATTTTATTGCATTTGATCAAGAGGATATGTTAAGCCTCTTCATCATATCTTGTTGCTGCTAGCCTATCATATCTTGTTACTGTTAGCCTATCATATCTTGTTACTGTTATCCAATCTCCTTATAGGACTGTACTGGGTATATTCTATCTTGGCACCAGCACTTCCTCAGGAAGATTAGAGTTCTGATTGCTCTGTGTTCATTTGCTTAAGACAAGCTGATCAATCATGACCAAAGGCAGAACATGATGGGTGCATGAAGAAAGCCAGCTTACGATGACAGTAAGAGAGTGGTAGAGGAGGATAGAGGGAGCAATGGAAGGGGACATTGGAATGAGTGGTGACTGAAAATAAGAAAAGGTGAAGGTAGAGGGTATGGGGTACAAGTACAGGTTGTCCCTTTTATATGAGCCTAATAATGAGCAAGAGAGGAAGTTTGATAAGGATGGGTGTAGCGGTGGATTGAATATAGGTTCAATACCACCCCTTGTTACATAATTGGTATTGAGCAGTGAATAGGAGAGGGGCATTGTCTTTCTTGGTTACACTAGCAGCAGAGCATTGTGAATAGAACAGTTTGTGTGTGTGGTAGAGAGATGAGAGGGTAGCAAAGAGGCAGTGTATGTAGTGTTGACAGTACAGATAGAGAGGGTGAAGTATCACCTTAATGCCTACTTTTCAATGCTTGCATGGGTCAGATGAAATTCGTTGATGTAGATTTTTCTGTGGCCAGATACTGAACTTGTTGACAGCTCTCACCTGTTTCCCAGCAAAGTAATGTTTCCTTTCAACATGAACAGCACAAATAACCAGATACGTTTGCATGGAAGACTCCACACATCTGACACTGCTTGTATGATGTTTGTTAACAGTTAGTGCAATGTCAAGACAAGGAGACCAACTTACTCCCACCATGTGTGTGTGTGTGCATGTGCATGCACACTGGGCTTCCTTCAGTTTCTGCCTGCCAAGTCTGCTCACACAGCTTTGATGTCTTGCAGTGGGACTGAACTTGAAATTATTTAACTGTGAAGCAAATTCTTAAACATACCGCCATGTCTGTTCCTCTCTCTCTCTCTCTCTCTCTCTCTCTCTCTCTCAGATGTAGTGCTGGTGCCATGAAGATGCACCAGCTACCAGTATACACTGTGCAGTTGTCAGTAAATGAACAGTAAAAGTGTTGGCTTGTAACCCTAACTCCAACCCTTTAATCCTGTTTCACTGAGAACTATTCAACCTGTCCATCTAGTGTTGCTGTCACAAGAAAATTTATGCACCCAGTATATTCTGGTGATAGAGAGGACATCCAGTCTCACCTGCATTGCATGGACAGGTGTGTCAAAAGTTGATGTGGTCCTTTGTCTTCTTCTTTTCATCATTCAAGGCCCACGTCTCTGTCAACATTGCACTTCCTACAGAAGCATCTTATAACTTACCCTTCATACTGAGAGAGAAACCTTTTGTTGTCAGCAGAGGTAATAGCCCCTGAACTTATTCCAAATCATTCTTACTCTGGTAGTTATGCTTCCAGACACCCCCCTCCCCCCTCCTAGCTAATTAGGTTACCTTAGTAACCAAAACTGTCAATTACTTGGAAGCTTTTCAAGTATTTGAGAGAATCTTTATTTCTGTCAGCTCTTAGTGCTTATCATTCCTGCTCACCTGCTGCATACAAAGTCGGCCTTCTCTGTTGATCTGCCTGTGACCCTACTTCAACATGTGCGTCAATGAATTACGTTACTTACACTTTTCATACCGTCTCTATTTTTGCATATCAAGCATAATCATTTCCTTGTTGGTATCAAGGCCCTACCTCCTCCTCCTCCTTGTTTAACATCCACTTTTCCATGTTTGCATGGGTTAGACACTTTGTTGAGTCAGATTGTCTATGGCCAGATACCCTTTCTGTTACCAACCCTCACCTGCTTCCAAGTAATGCAATGGTTCCCTTTGGCCAGGCATGTTTTTCATGGAAGTTGGAAACGAACAATATTATGTGACAGTGTGCTCCTTTACAACCATCAAGTGATGTCAAGACAAAGGTACACACACACACGACCGGTTTCTTTCAGTTTCTGTCTATCAAATCCACGAGCAAGGCTTTGGTTGGCCCGAAGTATAGCAAAAACTCGTGCAAGGTGTCCTGCTGTGGGACTGAACCTGAGACCACATAGTTGTGAAGTAAGCTTCTTAATCACACAGCCATGCTTCTACTTACTAATAGTTTAGTTTCTGCTAAGTTTACTTTGTGGTCTGCTAATTCTAAGTCTTGCTTCTATCTATGGGATTACTTTCCTAAATTTGCTACTGATTCAGTTGGTAAAAACTAGGTTATCAGCATATGGGAATATTTATGGTCTTAACCCTTTCGCATTCAGATTACTCTGTCAAATGTAAAGCTTATTTATTCACATTGTTTTCAATTAATCATGCATTATCTTGTGGCTTTGAAATTTCAATATTGCGACTGTTTATTTTAAGAACAACATTTTAAGGTAGGTGTGAGAGGCCTGAACAAGTGGGTTTGAACATAAATCAGAATATTTGGGTCTGAAATGACTGGTTTGAATATTACAGGGTTAAACTGTTATTGTTTGAATGGCTATAATAAATAAAAAGGGGCTGAAGACTGAGTCTTGATAAACTCCTATCTGAATGTTAAATTTGTTTCTCACCTCACTTCTAATTCTCACCTTGTTGACTGCAGCTCTGCGTATGACTTGTTTGATTCTTACAAGCCATTCATCTTCCTCTGTGACCCACCATGGAACTGTCAGAGGTCTTTTCTTGGTTGATAAACAGGTGCAGGCATGGCCTTGTGGCAAGAAGTTTACTTCCCATCTACATGGTTTTGGGGTCAGTCTTCCGACTGCATGCCACCTTGGACAACTAACTGCCTTGTACCATAACCTCAGGCCGACCAATACCTTGTGAATGGATTTGGTTGATGGAAATTGAAAGAAGCTGATGTCTCCTTGTCTTGACATCATGTGGCAATTTTAAATGAGTGTCACTGACATGCAAGCGGTGTCCTTTGTTTGCAATCTGTGGAAAACATGTATGGTCAGGGGGAAATATTAACGTTACTTGGAAGCAGTTGAGGGTTGGTGACAGGAAGGGCATCTGGCTGTAGAAAATCTGCCTCAACAAATACCATCTGACCCAGGCAAGCATGGAAGAGTTAACATTAAATTGACAATGATGACTAAATGCCCAGAACAGAGGCTTACTCTTGGTCAAGTATTTGCAATTGCCTCACAGGAAACTGGTATCTATATTCCTTATTACTGGCATGAAACCACGTATCATCTCTTTGTAATCTCATAACTTCCATAAACTGTTCCAACAGTTTGATACCTCTTTAGTTTCCTCTTTTGACACCTCTACTTTGTCTCAGCAGTGGTTGGTAATGGTGCTGCACCAGTTGTAGCAAATGACACTTTACTGTACCACCTCATGTTTATATGGGGGATAAGCTTGTGCCTACCTCAGTCATGTTTTAAGCATCTGAATGGAGATATCCTGATGGGCCAGGTGATTTGCTAGTTTTCTATTGTTTGATCTCCAGCAGTATCGACAATATTGCTGTCTGTCATCTTGAAAGGCCTGGTACCTGTCAGGCCTACTTTATTTAGTAGGCCTTCTGTATTTGGTTGAATAAAACACACATGGACATATTAGATGTACCCCAGTTTTGGCAGTGTATATTCAAGAGAAAAAAAAAGGTTTTAGTGCATTGAAGCATGTAATATAGGGCACAGGTGATTTTATGTTTTTTTTTTTGAAAAGGAAAATAACCCCGCATTTTCTATATCATTAAATATGGGGTTCTATATATTATGTGTGTATATTTTTATGTACACAGGTGTGGCTGTGTGGTAAGAAGCTTGCTTTCCAACCACATGGTTGCAGGTTCAGTCTCACTGTGTGGTACCTTGGGCAAGTGACTTCTACCTGTAGCAATAGGCTGACCAAAGCCTTGTGAGTGGATTTGGTAGACGGAAACTAAAAGAAGCTCATTGTATATATACCTGTCTTTGTGTCTGTGTTTGTTGCCCACCACTGCTTGACAACTGGTGTTGGTATGTATACATCCCTGTAACTTAGTGGTCTGGCAAAAGAGACTGTTCGAATGAATACCAGGCTTTTACAAGAAAGTTCAATGCATTAGACTAAAATTCTTCAAGGTAGTGCCCCAGCATGACTGCGATCTAATGACTGAAACAAGTAAAAGATAGAAAATATTATATATATATATATATATATATTATTATATTACTGTATATATATATATATATATTATTATATTACTATATATATATATATATATTATTATATTACTATATATATATATATATATTATTATATTACTATATATATATATATATATTATATTACTATATATATATATATATATATTATTATATTACTATATATATATATTATTATATTACTATATATATATAATATATTATATTACTATATATATATATAATATATTATATTACTATATATAATATATATATATATTATATTACTATATATAATATATATATATATTATATTACTATATATAATATATATATATATTATATTATTATATATATTAATATATCATATAATATATATATATGTATTATTATATATAATATATATATAGTTATATTATTATATGTTATATATATATATATATATATATATATATAAGTCAGTAAATAGTGGGGTAGAATAATAATAAATGGAGCAAAACGCATATAATCAATAAGTTCCTTTAATTCCTACACACGTTTCAAAAATTATATGCACTCTACTCCAAAGGAGTAAAAGATGCTGGTTTATACAGATAATTTTATCTTCAGGGAACCATATTACAAATGCAAGACTTGCACTGAATGCTAAGGTTACATACAAGGAATAACACTATATAGCTAAGTTTTTCAACCAAGATAATATTAATATATACATAAATAAAATGTATGTATGTATGTGCGCGCGTGCATTGTGTGTATAATTTTATATAATTATACACACCATGAAATAGCAATAAGACATAAAACATAGGTGTAAAGATAGTCATCCTCATCTCTTAATGTGGGTTTTCCATGTTGGCATGGGTTGGATGGCTTGACGAGCTAGTATGCTGGAGGGCTGCTCCAGTTGTCTGTTTTGGCATGGTTTCCAGCGGCAGACTTAGTCCATAAGCAGGTTTAACACTATGTTAGTTTTCTTTAGCAAAGTCCACCTTATTGCAAGCATTGGGGTGGAAGAAGGTTTCCAGTTTGAGGATACCTCACTCCTTCCCATCATTCTTAGAAGTCTTGTAAAGGGTCATATCTACTGCCTTCAACCCTGAGAAGATGGCACCCTTAACACTGCTCTCTTGCTGCACACACATTTATACAAACATAAGATGGCTGGCGCTTTGTAATACAAGTATTACTCATTTTTGCCAGCTGAGTGAACTGCTGAAGGACACAACAGGCCGGTGGGAATTGAACTCGTGACATTGTGATTATGATCCCAATACCCTAACCACTAAGCCACACACCTCCAATAGTCACACTTTCATTTAGTGAAGTGGATTGGATATGGAGTGTTTTTCTTGAGATCACAATGAATAGCCGGGTCTGGGAATTGAAACCACAATCTTACAATCATGAGTGCAACACTGTAACCATTAGGTGATGGTAGAAGGAAAATGTGTGGAAGCCCATTGTGTGAGCACATCTTTGTGTCACTTGATAACCAGTGTTGGGTTGTTTACATACCCGTAACTTGGCAGTTCACCAAAGGAGAATGATACAATATGTACCAGACTTAAAAAAAAATTTGAGGTGTTGGAATCTTTTTTTTTTTTTCTGTTTGTGACTAAACTCTTGAAGATGGTGCCTCCAGCATGGCTTCAGTTCCAAAGACTGACATAAATAAAAGACTAAAGAGATAAAGGAATAAATTATTTGGGTTGGGGAAAGAAAGATTATTTGCATTAATGAGCTGGGTTTGGTTAATTAGAGATTTTGGTCAGTCTTCACATGGTAGTAGTTGGTATTCATTTTTTCTTTATTTTATGAAATGGAAGGGATTTTAAAAGTAAACTTTGGGTGATAAAGGATTCTATAAATAGTTTCCAGTAGGGTCGTTAGTTTGGTTTAGATAAAAATGAGGTTGTGTTAGTTTCTGGGACGTGGTGAGCTATTGGTGTGGGGTGTGGGGTTAAACCAGTCTTGGTTGGGAGGGTGTGTCGAATGGGTGCTTATATATGTGTACACTTGCATCGGTGTATGTGTGTATGTTTAAACCTATGTATATGTGTGTATGCTTGTACTTACATATGCATGTGTATGCTTTTATCTATACGTGTGCACGTGTACTTGCACCTATGTCTGTGTGGGTGTAAATGCCAAAAGTAACGAATGTGGCGTCTTAGATAAACACGAGTAAATAAAAAAATTCACACACACACACATACACACACACACACAGTAAGTCCAAGAATGGAGGTGTTGGTCTTATATTTATTTTTCCTTGCAGTCATTGCTTGGATTTTTGAATCACCTCTAATCTGTGCTTTAATATACATGTATGCTGCTAATACACACATATTGAAAATATACATGTATGTGTATATTTTCCTCCTGCATATATATACATATATATATATATATATATATATATATATATATATATATATATATATA
>NC_069006.1:3559802-3563294 GCF_001194135.2 Octopus bimaculoides
TGTGTGTGTGTGTGTGTGTGTGTGTGTGTGTGTGTGTGTGTGTGTGTGTTTTATTGCAAAGTTGAAAGCCGGGAGGACTGATATGTGTGGGTGTGTTGTTGTTGTTGTTGTTGTTGTTGTTGTTGTTGTTGTTGTTGCTCTGAGGCAGGGATAGGGACTGCCTGCGTGCGTGCGTGTATGCATGCTTGTGTGTGTGTTGTTGCGAGGGTGGGAGATGTATTGTGGTGTGTGGGTGGATTTTCTGTAAAGGTATTGTGTGTGTGTGTGTCTATACTGGGTGTCCTGTTGCTCAGTATTAAGGAAGGGGGGGGGGGAGAGACTGTGTGAAATGGGCCCCCTAATCTTCACAATAGTACATGCCAGAACTTGAACATTCAGAACCGTCACCGGAAAGGCAGACGCATGTGCAAGTGTGTGTCTGTGCATGTGTTTATGTGTGCGTATGTATATGTGTGCGTATATGTATACACTCACTTGCTGGAAGCTGATGATTCACTCTACTTCTGCTTGTTCTTACCACATGTGACCCTCCAGATGATTCATTCTTTTTTGTCGACTGAAGGATCAGATGTTGCACTAAAACTCCGAATAGTGACAGTAAATTGCTGTGTGATTAGGAAGGTCACTTAGCAACCATGTGATTTCAGGTTCTGTCTCACTCTGGCAACTTGGGCAATTGCCTTTCTTTTGCTATAACCCCAGGCTGACCAGCACATTAAGTGAATTTAGTTGATGGAAACTGCATGGAAGCCCGTTGTGTGTGTGCATCTTTGTGCCTGTGTTTGTCCCCACCACCATTACTTAACAAGTAGTGTTGGTTTCTTTATGTCTCTGTAACTTAGTAGTTCAGCAAAAGAAACTGATATGATAGGATTGAGTACCAGACCTAAGAAGATAAGTAGTAAGATTGATCTTTTTGACTAAAAGCCTTTTTAAAGGTGGTGTCCCGACATGACTGCAGTCCAATGACTGAAACCAGCACAAGAGAAAAGATAAAAATATTTAGAGGGTGGAGTGAATAATTAGACCTACATAATGGAGAAGTAGAAATAGGATGAAGAATTACAAATAAAAGTGGTTGGAATAATAGAGTTGTGTTCAATATTTGGTAAGAGGAAGGAAGAATAAGGAGAACATCAAAGATGGAATCAGGGTTGGTTCAATAATTGGATATTTTCCTGATTTTTATTGCCTAGAATTCCGAACCAAGAGAGGAAGAGTTGGTAGAATCATTATTATGTCAGACAAAATGCTTAGTGGTATTTCTTGTAGCTTTAGTTTTTTAATTCCAATATTGCTGAGGTCAATAAAATGAGTATCGGTTGAGTATTTGGATAAGTATAATCAACTTCCAGATTGCTGCCTTGTGCCAAAATTATTATTATTATTATTATTATTATTATTATTATTATTAAAGTGGTGGGCTGGTGGCATCATCAGCACACTGAGTGAAATGCTTGGTGGTACTTCGCCTGTTGTTACATTCTGAGTTCAAATTCTGCTGAGGTCGACTTTGCCTTTCATCCTTTTGGGGTTGATAAATTAAGTACCAGTGAAACACTGGTTGATGTAATTGACTAGTCCTCTTCCCCAAAAGTTCAGGCCTTGTGCCTTTTAGTAGAAAGGATTATTATCATTATTATTATTAAGGCCGTGAGCTGGCAGAATTGTTAGCATGCTGGACGAAATGCTGAATGGTATTTTGCCCATTGCTATGTTCTTAGTACAAATTCTGCCGAGGTTGATTTGCCTTTCATTCTTTTGGGATCGATAAATTAAGTACCAGTCAAACATTGGGGTTGATGTAATTGAGTAACCCCCTCCTCCAAATTTGAGGCTTTGTGCCTATAGTAAAGATTGTTATTATTATTATTATTAATGTGGTGAACTGGCAGACTCATTAGCACGCTAGGCAAAATGCTTAGTGGCGTTTCACCCATTTGGAGTTCTAATTCCACTGAGGTCAACTTTACTTTTTACCCTTTTGGGGTCAATAAAATAAGTAGCAGTTGAGTACTGGGGTTGATGTAATCAACTAACCCCCCACCCATCACATTTCAGGACTTGGGCTTATAGTAGAGAGGATTACTCATACATTATTTATTTATTAGAAAAAAATTATGATGAACCAAAAAATTAAAACGATGTCAGAAAACTAAATTAAGATTGGTGAAAGAAATGTAATGCTATTTATATAATTATATACTTTTTAAAAGGATATCTAACTGCTTGGAACCACCCTTGGTCCTGAATTAAAATGTAAAAAGGATAAAGACCCCCCCCCCTTTGGTTATTAATGACCATAGAATGCACTGAAGCACAAGTTCAAACAAAGTTGTTTATGGAAGACCGACAGTCACCCATGCATACCGCCCTCCCCTCTCCATGCCACCGATGTTGTCGCATGTGAAAGGCAAAGGCTGATACAGCTTGGCACCAGTGACGTTGCGACTCATTTCTACAGCTGAGTGAACTGGAACAATGTGAAATAAAGTGTCTTGCTCAAGAACACAACGCACAGTCCAGTCCAAGAATCGAACTCACTACCTCATGATTGTGAGCCCGATGCTTTAACCACTGAGCCATGTGCCTTCACTGGATTAAAATGTAATGCTTATTTATTTACATTGTTTTAAATTCACTAAGATTTTGATGATGTTGTTTATTTTTAGAAAGACATTGTAGTGTTGGTGTGAGAGGCTGGATCTGTCTGGTTTGAATATAATGCAAATAGAATATTTAGGCCAGATATTGCCTGTTTCAATGCTAAAGGGTTAATTTATATCCCAAACTCTACCTTAATAAGAACAAAGATACTTCACTAAATTCATTATTTTCAAAATGAAAACCAAGGCTGTGTATTTCGGCTGAAATATGGCAGCAAAAGGTTAAAGGATCCTGAGAATTAGTGTCTAGAAGTATTTACGGTAATAAAGTGCACATTGGGTTCAGTCCCACTGCGTGACACCTTCAGCTAGTGTCTTCTACTATAGCCTTGTGAGTGGGTTTGGTAGACGGAAACTGAAAGAAGCCTGTCGGATATATGTATATATATATATATATGTGTGTGTTTGTGTGTCTGTGTTTGTCCCCCTAGCATTGCTTGACAACCGGTGCTGGTGCGTTTACGTACCCGTAACTTAGCGGTTCGGCAAAAAGAGACCGATAGAATAAGTACTAGGCTTACAAAGAATAAGTCCTGGGGTCGATTTGCTCGACTAAAGGCGGTGCCCCAGCACGGCCGCAGTCGAATGACTGAAATGAGTAAAAGAGAGAGAGTAAAGAGTATTGTATACAGTGCTTAGAGACTCTGCAATTTGTGATAAAAGGATGAAAGAGGGAACAGAAAGCCGACACATGAGAAAAGAAAGGAAGAAATCAAAGCTAGAGCTGCATGATGTACTGTCTGCAGAATAATGAACTAAAAAAAAAAAAAAAAAGACAGAAAATGAACAGTAAAAGAGTTCATGTGTTTAGTTTGAATCAAGTCAC
>NC_069006.1:3563745-3569044 GCF_001194135.2 Octopus bimaculoides
AGTGGTAGAATTAGTAATAGCAGTAGTAATAACAATAATGGTTTCAAATTTTGGCACAAGGCCAGCAATTTCGGAGCTGGGATAAGACGATTACATTGTCTCCAGAACTCAACTGGTAGTTATTTTATTGACCCCAGAAGGATAAATGGCAAGGTTGACCTTGGAGGAATTTGAAGTCGGGACATAAAGACGGGTGAAATGCTGCTAAGCATTTTGCCTGGCATGCTAACAATTCTGCCAACTTACCGTCTTAATAATAACAATAATAATGGTTTCAAATTTTGCCTCAAGGGCAGCAATTTTGGGGGAGGGGACGAGTCAGTTACATCAACTCCAGTGTTCAACTGGTATGTATTTTATTGACCTCCTAAGGATGAAAGGTAAAGTCGACCTCGGCGGAATTAGAACTCAGAATGTAGCGATGGGTGAAATACCATTAAGCATTTCATCCAGTGTGCTAACAATTCTGCCAGCTCACCACCTTAATAATAATGATAATAATAATAATAATCTTTTCTACTCTTGGCACAAGGCCTGAAATTTCTTGGGTAGGGGGGTCAGTCAATTAGATCGACCTCGAAAGGATGAAAGGCAAAGTTGACCTTGGTGGAATTTGAACTCGGAGCATAAAGACAGACGAAATACCGCTAAGCAGTTTGTCCAGTGTGCTAACGTTTCTGCCAGCTCACCACCTTAATAATAATAATGAAATGGACACAAGTGGAGATTAACCAACTCCATTGCATTACCTGAAAGACAATGACAATCCATGGTACACAGGCTGTACATGAAGAGGTGCAAAGGTGGACGTGGGCTGATCAGTGTATGGGACTGCATCAACAGTGAAAGAAGATACATGGCAGAATATTTAGTAAACAGAAAGCAAGACCCGCTACAGTATGCTGCTAATGCAGAAGGATTTACCAAAAATGGACTTGAGAGTGCTAATGAATTCTGGTCATGGATAGCCAACGAGAAAGAAGAAGAAACTCTGTTTTGCATAGAATTACATGACCAGTTCCACCATGAAACTAACAACTTAAAAGACCAGGAAGCATCTTGAAGGTGGCTCAGCAAGGATGACCTAAAAGAGAATACTGAAAGCGTAATCATTGCTGCCCAGGACCAGGCATTGAATACCAACTCAGTGAAAAGGGATATATACCACACAAGAGCAACGGACCTCTGCAGAATGTGTGGGAAGAGGGTTGAAAGTGTGACTCACATTGTTAGTGTTTGTGAAAGTCTTGTGCAGAAAGAGTACAAGTGAAGACATGACAAGATAGCCCAAAACCTGGCTACTATGCTGGAAGTATGATATGAGGTAACAGGTGCTTGGTACCAACACACACCAGAAAAGGTTATGGACAAAAGGGGAAGGCAAAAATCCTCTGGGACTTTGACTTCCAGACAGACAAGATGTTAGAGCACCGAAGGCCAGTAACCTTTAGGAGGGACAAACAAGAGGGCCTAATAATTGATGTGGCAGTGCCAGGAGATCAACATATCATGAAAGAAAGAGAAAAGGTTGATAAATATGGAGACCTGAGAATTGAGATTGCCAAAATGTGGCAGCTACGAGAGTCAAACATAAAGGTTGTCTCTGTTGTCATTGGAGTATTGGGTTCAATACCACCCAAGCTGAAGGGACATTTGGAAACTTTAGAAATACCCTACAATCTAGGTGTATTGCAAAAATTGGCATGACTTGGAACTGCACACATATTGCGTAAAGTACTGTCAGTCTGAGATCCTTGTTGTGACTTGTCAGAGAGTACAAATCCCCCATTAGACAGTATCTTCAATCAACAACATCACGATATTGGATACTGAGCAATGTCTTAAATAATAATGAAATTTTGTACAAGGCCAGGAATTTCGGGGAAGGGGACAAGTCAATTACATCAACTCTTGTGCTCGACTGGTACTTATTTTATTAATACCGAAAGGATGAACGGCAGTGTTGACCTCGGTGGAATTTGAACTTGGAATGCAGACAAGAAATGCTTCTAAGCATTTTGTCTGAAGCAGTGGCAATTCTGCCAGTTCATTGCCTTAGTAAAAGAAAAATAATAATAATAATAATATGGGTATTAATCATATAATATTGTGAACAGAGTTGTTGAAAAAAAAAAAGAAAGAAATCAAATTAAATAAAAAAGATAAATAAAAAGAATGAGTTCTTTTTTATGAGACAGCTTGAACTAAATTTTGGTTGTTTATAAAAGACAGAAACAAAAGAACCAGTTTGAAATGTAGGTAACAGAAGAATTCTTGATGTAAAAGATTGTTGTGTTACTAGAAAATAGTTATGTGTGTGTGTCAGGCAGCATAGAAATGGTATTGTAGGAATAAGAAGCCTTTATTTAAAGGGATTGTTTCTATACACAGTTATTTCAAAAACAATTACCCCATGGAAGGCGCATATTTGCCATTCAAGAACACACAAAAACTGTTAACCACATAATCTTTTTACTGCAGAAGGTGAATATATCCACTTAAAATTTCATTGCCCTTAACTGCTGAAAGCAGTTTTATATACACCAAGCTATCTTTTCTTGAAGAATGTCAAGTTTGAAACTATTTTTTGTTGAGATATGTCGAGTTTATTGAGGCAACATGACTTGCAGAAAATATCAATTCTATTTTTTGATAGATATTTAACATCATTACTGCAATAAGAAGTCAGGTCAGGTACTGGCATATGTGCTGTTGCATCCTCCGATCAATCAATGTCCAATAGTTTAAATCCGGGTTTGTCCCTGTTAACGAGGGTGACCGGATCTACCTCACTCTTACACCAACCGCTCTCACACCATCTTGCCTGGTTTGGGGCGTCGTCCCTCCTCAAGCCAACCCTCCTAACCTCCTTCTCCACCTGTCCCTTCCACATTTTCTTTGGTCAACCTTGCTTTTGCAGTTCATTCACCTTAAACTCATCCTCCATGTGTTTGTATTTGCTTGGGTCATCCTAGGCTGCTGGAATAAACATTAAATTTAATTTTGGAACAAAAGGGTCAAATACATATTGGCTTCAAATTTTGGCACTAGGCCGGCAAGTTCAGGGGAGGGAGGATGTCAATTACATTGACCCCCTACTGCTCAACTGGTGCTTATTTTATTGACCCCGAAAGGAGAAGGGCAAAGTTGACCTTGGTGGAATTGGAACATATACTGACAGAAGAAATGCCACTATGCGTTTTACTCAACATGCTAACAATTCTGCCAGCTTGCTGTCTTGAAAGGGTCAAATATATATATTGTGATTTCCATTGCACAACTGGGGTTTGGTCACTGCAACTTGGTTTGAGGCAAGGCTATTTGGTATATATATATATGTGTATATATATATATATATGTGCAGTACATTACCTCATTTCCTCCATTGAATCGATATTGCCCGAACAGGTGCATGGTGTACCACATGTCAGGTTTTCAAGCAATTACAAAGAATGTGAGATGAAGTATTTTGCTCAATAACATAACACACTACCAGGGCCAAGAATTGAAACCACAATCTTGTGAGAGTGAGTGCAACATCCTAACCACTAGGCTATGTGTCTCATCAGGGTTATAAATACAATTTTTCCATCTATATGGGTCAGGCGTTCTGGTTGTCAATGTATGGTGCTTATCATGGATCAGTTAACTCAGTTGTAGTTCGTATACCCTCTACTTTTTCTTTTTCCGGTGAGGGTCTCTCTTAGCATTGTTATGTCTATGGTTATGTCGTGATACATGGAATGGAAAATTAGAGAGGAATAGAATTATCTTTAGGGTATTGGTTTATGAAAAATAAACTAAATAATAGTGGATATATGAATATGAGAAATGATATTTCATATTGGGTTGAATCAAAAGAAGACAATGCAACAGCAATTAGCAAATTCATGTTTGAACCTGCCGGAATGCATTAAGAATGAATATGTATGTCATAATTGTTGTTGATTCTCACTGTTCACAACACGTGACTGATTTGTTATCGGTTGGTGGATATTAAGCACACATCAACAAATAATTTATTAACAAGAGCACTGAAACTGTTGTTAGGTTCGGGGTTGATTTGACTAAAGAGACACAACAAGGTCAAAACAGGGTGTCCCAAAGTTTTATCCTAATGAATCAAGTGTGCTCTGAACACACATCTGAATGCAATTAGCATTGTTACATTTGAATCTGACAAAATTTATTAGGAATGAATAATGTCTGTCATTTATGATTATATAGGTGTTTAAGGCATGGTTGTGTGGTTATAAGTTTGCTTTCAAACCACATGGTTCTGGGTTCAGTCTCAGTGTGTGGCATCTACTGTAGCCTCAAGCCAAACAAAGCTTTGTGAGTGAATTTGGTAGACAAAAGCTGAAAAAAGCTCGTGTATTTATCTCTATCTATATACATGTATACACACGCGCGCGCGCGCGCACACACACACACACACACACACACACACACACACACACACACACACACATGTATACATACATACATACACACACACACACACACACACACACACACACACACACACACACACACACAGACACATATACATGTGTATGTTTGTCCCCTCCACTGTTTGACAACTGGTGTTAATGTGTTTACGTCCCCATGACTTAGAGGTTTGGTAAAAGAGACCTATAGAATAAGTACCAAGCTTAAAAAAATTACACACGCACATACACTAACATACCTGTGTCATCAATAATGCCAGCAGTTTTACTAATGATAGAAAATGGTACATCAAAGCTATGGGCGAAGCCATTGAATTAGTTGGTGAGATCCAGGCCATGATTGACAACGATCCCTCCAAGTCAATCAGGTTCATTGCCAGGGAGATGGGAGGGCCTGAGTTTCTTATCAGGCAGGTAGTGCATGAAGAGATTTGGTATTCTTCATACGAGATGAGAAAGGGCCAATTTTTATCTCAAGCCATCAAAGATGAGGAAAGACCGTGCTACAAAGCTTTTGAACAAACTCAAGCATCCTCCCCATCCGAATGTGCTTTGGTTTTTCTCAGACGAGAAAAATTTCTGCCAGGATCAGATGAACACACAGAACAACCGTTGGCTTGCCGTGTCCCCAGAACATGCACCGGGAGAAAAACATCCAGGCAACATCATGGTGTTGGGAGTGATCACTAGTGATGGCGATGTTATGCCTCCATTCATCTTACCACATGGACTCAGACTCAACACGGAGACCTACATCAAGTGCCTGGAGGAGGTAGTGCTGCCCTGGGTCAAGAGGGTGGCTGCTGGAAGACCCTATGTCTGGCAACAGGACTCTGCACCATGCCACA
>NC_069006.1:3575632-3581226 GCF_001194135.2 Octopus bimaculoides
CTTAGACCCTATCTTTCTGATCATATCCAGAGAATTGCATGTGGTGCATGAAGTTCTGTATATGTTTTTTCATTTCATAGGGTTTGCATAGTGGGGAGATGTTGTTCATTATCCTAAGTCTGCTATCAGTATGTTAATTTTGATGTTGTGTGACAAAGCTGAATTCTTGTGAACAACATATTTTGAAGCTATGGGTTTCATGTAATAGGAGTGGAGGAACTGCGCTCTGTTGTTCACAGTCTCTAACCAAAGTTCAGTGTTGAAAGCGAACTGTTGCAAACATGTGATTGGACAATACATGTATCTAGTTTGGCAAGCCACTGGACCATGTGACTCTATAGAAAGAAAAGATCTGGTGAGCCCATTCTGCCGTATTTAAGCTTAAACAACCAAACATAGTAAAAGCAAAACACACTTCTGGCAGAACCGTTAGCACGCCGGGCGAAATGCTTAGCGGTATTTCGTCTGCCGCTACGTTCTGAGTTCAAATTCCGCCGAGGTCGACTTTGCCTTTCATCCTTTCGGGGTCGATTAAATAAGTACCAGTTACGCACTGGGGTCGATATAATCGACTTAATCCGTGTTTGTCTGTCCTTGTTTGTCCCCTCTGTGTGTAGCCCCTTGTGGGTAGTAAAGAAATAACACTTCTGCTACACTTTCCTTTGTGATTTTGCTACCAAGCAGGTGGTTGGTCAAACTTTGCTCTAAATTAAAAAGAGTGAGAGAATGAACAAGCACACACTTTCCATGAAGTAGTTGTATGCTGTCAACTTAATGTGACAGTCCCCTGAAGGGAATAATACTACTGCTATTTGGCCCTAGGAAGCTGCACCGCTTCCTGTCGGCCTTGACACATTTCCTGTGTCCTTATCTCTCCCCCTTGTAAACATAAGGACACAGGAAATGTGTCAAGGCCGACAGGAAGCGGTGCAGCTTCCTAGGGCTAAATAGCAGTAGTATTATTCCCTTCAGGGGACTGTCACATTAACTTGACAGCAAACAACTACTTAGTTGTATCACTACTGCATAAATCCCTCTGAGAGATTTAGAAATGTATTATTTCTAAAAAAAGCTTTTTCCAGTTTCTGTCTTCCAAATCCATTCACAAGGCTTTGGTTAGAGCAGGGCTACAGTAGAAGACACTTGCCCAGGTGCCATGTAGTAGGATTTGAACCTGAAATCATACCTGCACCTTCACACCTCCATTTTGTAAAAAGCCCTGGTGCTGGTGCCATGTAAAAACACCCAGTACACTCTGTAAAGTGGGTGGTGTTAGGGAGGGCATCCACCTGTAGAAGCCCTGGCAAAACAGAAAATTGAAGCCTGGTGCAGCTTTCCGGCTTGCCAGCCCTTGTCAAACCATTCAACCCATACCAGCATGGAAAATAGACATTAAATGATGATGATATTACTGAAACTATGCAGGGATAACCCAATTTGCTGCAGATCATAGATCAGAAATTAATAAGGAATATATAGTCCAGTCTTTCTTGTCCAAATATTCATTAGCAGGGTGTGATTTGAGAGAGACTTCATTGCTGTTTTTTTTTAGCAGTCCAAGGAATAAAGCAACGTGTCAGTTTTCTACCAAAACATGTTTGTGTTTGTTGAGACAAATGTTTATATTTGGTTTATTATGTATTGATTCTGTGTCCTACTTTGAGGTTTGTTTATCTTTTTATGTTAGTCAAGGGTTAGACTTGATCTGGCAGACCTATTGATCAAAGACGTTCCAGCTGTCACCGTCTTGCCCCTTTATACAAATAGGCTGTATTATCCAAGTTGTCTTTCATTTTCTTCAAACTGGTTTGATACCAGTCCACCTAAGACTGCTTCTAGTTCTATGCTACAAATTTCCTGTTCAAAAATGATCTCAATTCAAATCTTCCATCAAATTTTCACATTATGTTTCAAGCAGCAATTTAATAACGGCAAAGTTATTTTGTTAAATTCATTATTTTAAAAATTAATCGAAACAAAGGCAGCATATTTCATCAGAAATATTATTACAAAGGGGTTAAAGTTATCTAAATTAAAGACTTTCCATCTAAATTTCCTGTTAATTTATTTCAAACACAGCTTAATAACGATAAAGTTATTTAACTAAATTTTTCATTATTTTCAAAGTTAATTGAAATAAAAGCAATGTATTTCAACAGAAATATGATAACAAAAGAGCTGTGGTTTATAGGAGATTTGGCTGCTATTTCTAGCTTGTTGAGTGATCTTGTTGATATTTCCTTATTTTATGATAGAAATGGTTGGATTTTCATTACTATTATTATTAACATGGTTAACTGGTAAAACCATTAGTGATTTGGACAAAATGCCTTGTGGTATTTTATCTGGCTCTTAATATTTTGAGTTTAAATCCCTGCAAGGCCAACTTTGCCTTTCATCATTTGAGGGTCAATATAAGGACCAGTTGAGCCCTGGAGTCAATGTCATTTGACTAGCCCCTACCCTAAAATGTTTCAGGCCTTCTGCCTATAGTAAAAAGGATTATTATTATTATTATTATTATTCAGTAGTTTTATTTTATAACATGCTTTTACTTCACTACCGAGCGCAGCTCTGTGCGCCTTGGGTATGTGCTGTGGTTTGCTGTGGTGCTCTTATGGTTACTGTATTGAAAGTGTTTTGCGTAGGATGTGTGCAGTGCCCAGTAGTGCAATTTTCTGTATGTTATATATATTTGTAAGTCCTGGTGTTTTTGTTATGTATTTGTCTGAATATTTTTTTATTATACCTAAGGCTATTATTATTATTGTTGTTATTATTATTAAGGCATCTTGTCTGTCTTTATATTTTGAGTTCAAATCCCGCCAAGATTGACTTGGTCTGTTATCCTTTCAGGGTTGATGGAAGGAAGTACCAGTCAAGTACTGGGGTTGATGTTATTGATTTCTCTCTCCCTTTAAGATTACTAGAACTGGCAGAATCCTTAGCATGCTGGGTAAAATGCTTAGCGGCATTTCAGCTGGCCTTATGTTCTGAGTTCAAGTTCCACTGAGGTCAACTTTGCCTTTCATCCTTTTGTGGTCGATTAAATAAGTACCAGTTATGCACTGGGGTCAGTGTAATTGACTTAATCCCTTCCCCCAAATTTGAGGCCTTGTGCTTCTTTGTAGAAAGGATTCAGACACTTTCCTCTTTGCCCAAACCCTTATCAACTTTTTCAAGTTTCACTTGAAAAGGAAGTTGAGGGTGGAGAAGGTGTTGCCTTGTAGCAAATTTGTTGAAAGGTGATTGAATGTTGGCAGAATGGCCCTTGTGAAAGGTCCAGTTCTGAGCAGACACCCGTAAAAAGAAAACAAAAAAAAAAAAGAAGGGTTCTTGCCCTGTTGTTCAGACACCTGTGGATCTTGTGGGTTTTCCACGAGGACCTTAAAGTACATCCCCTATTGAGAGTTTTTGTATTTAACATTGTATACATGTGAAAACCCATTGTATCGTCCTGTTTTTGTCTTTTATGTTGTTGCATGTCTTTTAATGTTTTGTATGTGAGCTCTTGTAGTCAATAAAAGAATGAATTATTATTACTACTACTACTACTACTACTACTACTACTACTACTACTACTACTACTACTACTACTACAAGCCAAAATGGTAAATATTTATTAAATATATGAAAAAAACAAAACCAAACTGAAATAAAAACATTTGTGTTTTTAATCAGAAAAATTTGAAAACTGTACTCAGTAGTCTGTCTGTCTGTCTCTCTCTCTCTCTCACACACACACACACACACATACACACGGTGAGTGCAGGTGTGGCTATGTGGTTAAGAAGCTTGCTTCCCAACCATGTGATCTTGGCTTCAGTCCCACTTGGCAGCTGTTTTCTACTAAGGCCTTGGCTCAATCAAAGACTTGTGAGTGGATTTGGTAGATAGAAACTGGAAGGACCCCACTGTATCCTTGTGTGTGTTTGTGTGTGTGTCCTTGACATCATGTGATGGTTGTAAATGAGCATCATCATCATCATCAAACAAACGAGGTTGTTCATTCCCAGTCTCTCATGAAAGACCATGGGGAAGTATTACCTTATTTGGAAACAGGTTGGGGTTGATGACAGGTAGAGCATCCAGCTACACAAAATCTACCTCAACGAATTCCATCTGACCCATGCAAGCATAGTAAAGTGGATGTTAAATGATGATGATGTGTGTGTCTTTGTATTTGTCCCACTATCACTGCTTGACAACTTGTGTTGGTTTGTTTATGTCCCTCCTAGCTTAACAGTTGGGCAAAAAGAGACTGATAGAACAAGTACCTGACTTAAAATAAGTACTGGGGTTGATTTTTTTTTTCATCTAAACCCTCCAAAGTGTTGCTGCAGTCCAGTAACTGAAACAAGTAAAAGACAATAAAGAACACACACACATACACACACACTCCAATTTCTCATAATCTTTACTAAATTATAAATGTACATTTTAGGTTTAAAGTAACCATTTTGTGTGTGTGTGTGTGTGTGTGTGTGTGTGTCTTTTAGCATGTATGCTGTAAATCCAAGAGTACTATAGGCATGTTATGATTTCTGGGTGCATATACCTAGATGTGAGAAATAGACTTTTCCGGGTGGGGATACCTGGATGTAAGGGATTGTTGTATACAGTAGACCAACACTGTATCCAGGAGGGCATATTTCTCTCTCATCTGTTTGAAGAAAAATTCATGTAAAAAGTAGGCGCAGGATGGGCTGTTTGGTAAGAAGCTTGCTTCCCAACCACATGGTTCCAGGTTCGGTCCCACTGCATGGCACCTTGGGCAAGTGCTTTCTACTATAGCCTTGGGCTCACCAAAGCCTTGTGAGTGGATTTGGTAGACGGAAACTGGAAGAAGCCTGTCGTATGTATGTATTTGTATGTCTGTGTTTGTCCCCCCAGCATCGCTTGACAACCGATGCTGGTGTGTTTACGTCCCCGTAACTTACTTGTTTGGCAAAAGAGACCGATTTGCTTGACTAAAGGCAGTGCTCCAGCATGGCCACAGTTACATGACTGAAACAAATAAAAGAATAAGTTTAGGTATGGCTGTGATTAAGAAGCTTGCTTTGCAACCACAAGGTTTCACGTTCAATCCCACTGCACAGCACCTTGAGTAAGTGTTTTCTATTATAATCCTAGGTTGACTGATGCCATGTGAATGAATATGGTGGATGGAAACTTTGTGGAAGCCCACATGACAACTGATGTTGGTTTGTTTACATCCCTATAGTTTAATGGTTTGGCAAAAAAGACAGAATAAGTACCAGACTTAAAAAAAAAAAGTGCTGGGGTTGATTTGTTTGGCTAAAACCTCTTAAGGTGGTGCCCCAGCATGACCACAGTCCAATGACTAAAGTAGATAAAAGATAAGTGCTGGTTCTGTGGAGGTTGTTGATCTATTTTTTTGTATGGTTGTTTTGCTTCCATCATAAATTAAGGAACCCCCATGCTTTCCATTTTCTGCAACAATCCATCTTTTATTCCTTACCTATATGTGCATGCATGCATGCACACACACACACACACACACACACACACACACACACACACACAAACATACGCACGCACGCACACACACACACACACACCTGCATAAATTA
>NC_069006.1:3581416-3593139 GCF_001194135.2 Octopus bimaculoides
ACACACACACACACACACACACACACACACACACACACACACACACACACACACACACACACACATGCTCCTGCATCACTGATATTGAATTAATCCTCCTCTATCTTTTGGGTTATTTCAATAACTTATTAATTTTCTTCGTTAAGTTAGCTACTTTGTTCTCCTAATTACTCTAAACCCACGCCAAGTGGATATTACACTAAGATCAGACATGTTAATCCAATTAACTGCTTACTGACCAATTAGTGGTAATTAGACAAGCTTTCGAGGCCAATTTTCTCTCTTGTCACTCGGAGAATCGTGTACTTGTTAAATTAGATGTTGAGGCATCATTGTTTCAAGTTCAAATACTGGTGATGGCAGCTGATGACACATTGTACTTTTAGAAATAGTAATTTGAGTATCAGTAATTAACAAGGGTTCATTTAACTAACTGTCCACTCTTTTGATTCTAATTTGGTTTTTATGTCTCAGAAATGAAAAACAGTCCAGCACCTAGGTATTAATAGATGTATTGTACAGTACCCGGCTATTAGTATGGCAGTACAGTACCCCTAGCTGTTAGTATGACAATCAACACCCCTAGCTGTTAGCATGACTATAGTACTTGTTACAAAGGGAGATGATTCATGTTCTGTTTCCCCCCCCTCCCATTGCCAACATTCTGGAATAGTCACTGGAGGTCACCATTGTTCCTGACATGGCTGCATGATTGAGAAGTTTCTTTTGCAATTACGTGTGGGTTGGGTTTTATCTCACTGTGAGAGCAGAAACTGAACCATATGGTTATGAAACTTTGAACTGACCAATATCTTGCGAAAGAAGTTTGTTTTATGGAAACTGAATGGAAGCCCATTGTGTGTGCACATGCGTGAGTGCTTGAGTGTGTGTGTGTGTATATATGCACAGGAAATGAAATCTTCTTCCATGCAAGTAGACATCCTCATCATCATTCAATTTCCCCTTTTCTTTGCTCATATGGGACAGACAGAATTTGCTGAAGTGAATCTTGAACAGCTGGATACCCAACCTGTCACCAACCCTCACCTGTTTCCATGTAAGATAATATTTTCCCATGACTGGACATGTTCTTGGAAGATTGGAAGTGAAGGCCACCACTTCCAAGTCAGTGATATTTGCTTACAATTCTTTGTACAAATATATAAAAAAAAATAAACAAAACAAAAAAAATGAAGTTGAAAATGTACTTGAAGTTCTTTAATTTTTCTATATTTTCTCATCTGCTTCTGTGAATAATTCCTTATATGGAAAGGTAATTATTATCATCACAATTTGCCCAAAGTTGTTTCTACAGTTTTACAACTTTATATTAAGTCATTTTTTTTTTTAGCAAAGGGTTCAGTTATATAATTTTTACAAAATTCCAAAATATCGTCTTATATTTCATGAAAATTAGAATTTTGGTAGTTGTGGTGGGGGTTAATTTTAGTCCCTTTTTTTCTTTGATAAAATTTTTATAGGCAAGGGATGGGCAGGTGGTTTTCAGCAAGTATCTTCAATTATATCCCTGGGCTGACCAGTGTCTTGTGAGTAAATTTGGTAGGTGGAAACTGTCGAAGTTTGCTGTGTGTGTGTGTATTCAGTTACTTCAGTAATGTAACTACACATGTGCCTTTAGCGTTTTCTTTTCCATGTGTGTGTGTGTGTGTGTGTGCGTATATCTCTGTTTGTCCCCACTCCCCCACTGCTTAACAACCAGTGACTGTTTGTGTTTCTGTAACTTAACGCTTCAGCAAAAGAAGCTGATAGAATAAGTACCAGACTTTAAAAAAAGAAAAAAAAAAAAAACTACTGGTGTCAATTTGTTGGATTGATTCATGCCCCAGCATGGCCACAGTCCATTAACTGAAACAAGTAAAAGAATAAAAGAGGTAAAAAAATTTACATCGCTTATGTTGATAGTTTTTTTTCTTTTTTTCTTTCTGAGTTTGACAGATTAATTTCTCTTTGGCACCTCACATTTGGTTTATATAACTGACTGACCTGATTTCTGTTGAACAGATTAAAAAAACAAAAAACCTCTTTTACAGTTCCGGTCCATTCTATTAGTGGTTCTGAAATTGATACAAGTTTTCTTCCTCTTTTTAACTAAAAATTTACAAAATATTCATCTGGTTTCTCTAACAACTTTGTTCATTTCTGGATCCAGTTTCTGGCTTATTTCTGGGTCTAGTCGGTTCCGGCTGGTCCTGCCTGAAATTGTCTTTTGGTTCAAATAGTTTCCACTTGTTTGTATGAATCAGTTTCCTTAATTGCGAGAAAAATTCTGTTGAGAAGAAGGGATTCTATTTCTTGTGATAAAGCTGATTCTTTGTGAAAAAATCTTGCAGAATCAATGCCATTGTTCTTGTAACCTTGGCAACTTTTAAGTTTGCCTGTACCAGAAAGAGAAGAACGGAAGGAAAAACAAGGCAGAAGCTTTCTACCAATATCCTGGAATATTCATACAAATATTGGAAGAATTATTGTAATATTATTCATTAACAGAACAAGATTGAGAAATAGTTGACACATGTGACATAGAATAATGTTAGACACATCTAACAATATTTTTTTGCTTTGTTCCCCAACTCTTTTTCTGTTTTACGACATACTTGGTGGATTCAATAATACCAGTGGCTTGGAAAAAGCACCCCAATACCTTGTAAAGTGGTTGGCATTAGGAAGGTTGTCTGGCTGTACAGTTGAAGGTTGTCTGGCTGTACATGTCCAAGTTGACACTGGAGCCTAATGTGGCCCTGCGGCTCACTGGGTCCTGTCAATCTGTCTAACCCATACCAGCATGATAAATGGATGTTAAGTGATGATTAGGTCTGTTTGAAGGTCTAAAATTATAGTTAGACAATTCTGCCTGTGGGAGTGGAGGTCACAGTAATATGAGTCTGTCTGAGATGTATAATGAGGTTATGTATGATGGGGCAGTCTAAATATAATTATTGTAGAAAATACAAAAGTACAGAGGAAATAGCTTTTCTTTCAAGCACATTAAAGACATGTCTGTTGAGTTTAATCTTTTTTATTTCTGATGTTTCATGATTCCTCTGTTTACTTTGGAATAATAGCAATACTTAGTCTGGTTGTTTTGAGACCTTCCCAATCTTCCCTGTATGTCCATTTATCTGTCTGTCTGTCTATCTCTGTCTGTCTATCTCTGTCTGTCTATCTCTGTCTCTATATCACTGTATCTGTCTGTCTGTCTCTCTGTTGTGAAAGTACTGTTTTCACTTGTGTATTATCGTACTGTGTGTATGTATCTCACTGTATTTCTGTCTGTGTGTCATTGTATCTCAATATTTTTTTGAAGCGATTGGCCCCTAGTGAGCCCAGTCTCATTAACTTTCCTTCTTTCCTAAACCCTAACGCTGTTTACATATTCCTTGTTTATATTTTCAGATAATTCAGAACCAGACAGTGAAGTATGAAATAATCCCACACTCTCCATTATCCAAGCATAGATTAAGTAAGTAATCCAAACATGTTCATTTTTGAGTGGTGGTCATGATGTAACGGAAGTGTGTTGATTGTGCCTGCTGGAGTGACAGTTGGAGGAAGGAAACAAGTGATGGTGGGAGGACAAGGATTTACTACAAAGACAGTAGGCCATTTAGTGCGATCTTTGTAGGTGCTGGTCAGATGTAGGAAGAATGACCGGCTTGTGTGGTGGGGTGGAGGTGTCTCTTTTACTCTTACTTGTTTCAGTCTTTTGACTGTGGCCATGCTGGAGCACCGCCTTTAGTCAAGCAAATCGACCCCAGGACTTATTCTTTGTAAGCCTAGTACTTATTCTATCGGTCTCTTTTGCCGAACCGCTAAGTTACGGTGACATAAACACACCGGCATCGGTTGTGAAGCGATGTTGAGGGGACAAACACAGACACACAAACACATACACATATACACATATGTATACATATATACGACGGGCTTCTTTCAGTTTCCGTCTACCAAATCCACTCACAAGGCTTTGGTCGGCCCGAGGCTATAATAGAAGACACTTGCCCAAGATGCCACGCAGTGGGACTGAACCTGGGACCATGTGGTTGGTAAGCAAGCTTGTTTCTAAGATGTTGAATTTGAATTTTTTTGCATATATTCTGCTCTGTAGATGGCTAAATCAGTGATCAGTCCTGTAGAGCCACTGTCCAGGTAGATGGCAGTGGTTAAATCACCAGTACTTTTAACCCCTTTAATTATAAAATTAAATTTCATGGTTACTCCAGTAATAATGTTAAATATCTACCAAAAAAAGTAGAATTGGTATTTTCTGCAAATCACTTTACTTAAATAAACTTGACATGTTTCAATAGAAAATTGTTCCAAACATGACCTTCTTCAATGAAATTTTGAGTGGATGTATCTGGATTTCTGCAGTTATGGTGTTAAATATCTGCTGGAAAAATATTTTCTGCAAGTCATATTGCTTTAATAAACTTGACAGGTCTCAACAGAAAATTGCTTCAAACATGACGTTCCTCAACAAAAAAATAGATTGACATATAAAACTACTTTCTGTAGTTAAGGATAATGAAATTTCAAGTGATTAGATCTGATTTCTGCTATAAAAATGTTAACCATTTAACTGCAAAATTAAGTTTCATGGTTATTTGAGTAATGATTCTAAGAAAAAAACGCAAAAGCTATTTTCTGCAAGTCATGTTGCCTCAATAAACTTGACATGTCTCAACAGAAATTTGTTCCAAACATGACATTCCTCAACAAAAGAAATAGCTTAGTATTTAAAACTGCTTTCTGCAGTAAAATGGTTGATGTCCAGTTAAGCAACTTAACTTTGTAGCCTGGTTTTCATTCCTTGGTGTAGCTATTTAACTTCACCACCCACATTACTAATGCCAATGGGGAAAAGGATGATTGCCACATATTCCCAGTTTGCATCATGTTTTGATCCAATTTGTCTGTGTCTAATGCCAACATGGGTGCTGGCAAGAAATGTTTCTGGTCATTAGCAGAAACATTGGGTTGTCCTGCTCTATGTGTGTTGTCCCAAGGCAGAGAAATGGTCAATTGAAGAATCATGTAATTGATCATCTAGTCATGACCTTCTCAGCTTAGTAGTAAGAAGAAAGAGAGACATGTATTGTCCTTTTATGTTTAGGACTGCAATCATCAAATCAATTCATATTAAAGACAGTCGGGCATTTGTCCAGGGAGTGATAGGATTAACTTCATAGAGGTTTTGTCTTGCCTAGTTTGAACTATTATTGATGGAGAAACAGTTAGACAACAGCTTAAAGAGGTTCTGGCATGATTAAGTGGTTAAGCAAATTCACTTTGCAGTCTTGTGGTTTCAGGTTCAATTTCACCGTGTGATACTTTGAAGAAATGTCTTTTACTATAGTTACAGACTAACCAATGACTTGTGAGTGAATTTGGTAGACAGAAACTTTGTGGAAACTCTTTGTATACATTATTAACCACATAGAATTAACATATATGCTTTGTGTTTTTTTCCGGTGGCTACAATAGCGTGGTGGAGTATATCCACTCTTAAAGCATTGGTTGTTAAAACACCTCAGTCGTGGACAGGTGAGGTAACTCACCTTCAATCCCATTTGGGAGTGATGGACACCAATGTTTTGCCATTTTTGTGGCTTGTCAACATCACGTACCCACCAGGATTGAGGGCAAGTCACTTAGCTAGTCCATGACCAGTGTCCATCACTTCCAAGTGGGATGGAAGGTGAGTTACCTCATCTGTCCATGACTCAGATGTTTTAACATCCGATGTTCTGAGAGCGTATATACTCCACCACTACAATATACTATTGTAGCCACCGGAAATACACAAAACATATACGTTGAGTATATGTGGTTAATAATGTTTATTATGCTAGAGCTGCTTTTACTTCATATATATATATATATATATATATATAAATAAATGATAGATCGCTCACCATGACATTCAAATTTTTTTTCTCCATGTTTTTCTCCTTGTTTTCTCCTTATTCTTTCTGTTGAAGAGCGTAGCTTGAAACGTTAAAGACTTTCTCTATTCCCGAGCATTAAACTAATACATCCTTTTGTTGTTTACACCACCTGTCCTCGTCTGTTGTTTTTTTTCGTAAATTCTTGCATATATATATATGTGTGTATGTATATATATATATGTGTATATATATAAAAGATTAAGATTCAAGTGAACCAGGTACTTAAATGATAAGGCACTGGGTCAGGTCAAAATCAAAATGCATTCACAAATTCATTCTATAACCAGCAAGGCTCGTAGAATCTTGAAGGTGCATATGCTGTTGATTTTTGAATGTTTTTAGATGTTGAAAACGGTTTTGTCTAATGATGTAATGTCTCCATTAATCAATTGAAAATTCATTGGAAACAGCTGTAGTGAATTGACAACTCATCCATCTATTGTTATTCGCATACACATACAGGCTTGCATTTGTCCTTTTGCTGCTGCTTGACAACGGTGTTGGTTTGTTTGTATCCCCACAGATTAAAGGTTCGGCAGAAGAGACTGTTAGAATAAACGCCAGACACTAAAAAGCAAAAATAAGTGCTGGGGTACATTAGTCGATTCTTTCATCTAAGCCCTTTCAAGAATAGTGCCCCAGCATGACCACAGCTTAGTAACTGAAACAAACAAAAACGAATAAAAAACAATAAGCAAATGAACAAATAAACTAAATAGAATTGTAATAGATTGGCTCAGTGGACATTGAGGAGGTGGTGGTGGTGGTGGTGGTGGTAGTGATGGCGGTGGTGATGGCGGTAATAAACTAAATTTGAAACTATTATAAAAAAGACTGGACTGAGAGTTTATAAATGTTCTGCTGACATCTCAAGTGGATGTCTAAAAGTGGGAGCCTAAGATAAGAATATTGCACTTGAGTCATTTCAAGTGCCTCATAATACAGGGATATCTTTTGTTATAACCTGAATTACCATATTCCTGAAATTGTAATTTATTATATGTATGTATTTTGTTTCTTTATTCCTAATTTAACTGGTTTTGTTCTGATATTTCGTTTAGATCAGGGATTCCCAACCTTATTTTGCTTGTGGATCCCATATATGCATGTGTAAATTTTTGAAATAAAATATTTGTTTGTAGGTTAGTAAAAACAAACAATGAAAGAATTTCGTTACATTCATAACATAAATTCCAAATTCAAATCTTGAAAATTTCAATAAATACAGGTATCTCTCCTAGTAAACAAAATTTATATATGGACCCACAAATTACAATTTTTTACTTGTGGTTCCCAGTTAGGAACCCCTGGTTTAGATCATCATCACCATTGTTTAATGTCTACTGAAGCCAATTAAAAAAAAAAAAAGAAAATTAATTTTGATTTTAATGGTTACCGGATGCTCTTCTTGTTGCCAATTCTTGCTTATTGTTTCCAATTGGGAAAATATTTCTCTATGACCGGACATGTTTTTCAAGTGAGATTGGAAACAAAGAATACCACTTGTATGATGGAGTCACTCATTTACACAAGTGATGTCAAGCCAAGGAGACATAAATATATTTGCCATTGTCATCGTCCACTTATCCATGCTTGCATGTATCAGATGGAATTTGTTGAGATGGAATTTTTACAGATGGATGCCCTCCCTGTTGCCTACCCTCATCTGTTTCCAAGTGAAGTGATATTTCAATGGTGCTGGTACCACATAAAAAGTACCCAGTACACTCTGTAGAGTTGTTGGCATTAGGAAGGGCATCCAGCTGCAGAAACCATGCTAAAATAGACTGAAAGCTGGTACAGCTCCTGCCCTTACCAGCTTTTGCCAAACCGTTCAACCCATGCCAGCATGGAGAACCAACTTTAAATGATGACAATGATGTAAGGTACAGTATTGGGTGTGTGGCAAGAATTTCGCTTTCTAACCATGTAGTTCTAGGTTCAGTCCCACTGTGTGACACCTTGGGCAAATGTTTTCTATTATAACCACAGGTTGATCACGGCCTTGTGCGCGGATTTGGTAGATGGAAACTAAAAGAAAATCATCATTTATATATATATATATATATAATGGCCATCCACTCACGACCAAGGGAGACCATTACTGACCTTCAGGAACATTGTGCTCTCTAAGACTAACTTATATTTTGCATTTGTGGCTCCATTGGTGGCTAATGAGCCCTGCTCTTGACAAGCATACATGTATATATATAGTTGAACATATAGAGTCTGTTAGAGCTGTGTTTAGAATAGCCAAGCATGTGGATCATGATATTGGGTAAGGGTTCCATAGGCTGCGTATTCCGTCATTGGAGAGAGAGAGAAGTCAAAGAGATGTTAAAATGAAGAAATATCCCCAATTGAGGACATTAGTATATTCCAGTTTGTTAAAAATGAAGGAAGGATCAGAGTAAAATAGGTATGTGTTACACCAGGAGTGGGGAAACCCCCACCCACGGGTGCAATTGCACCTGCAAGCCCATTTTATTGCACCCACAGGCTGTTATACTCGTATTTACAAAATTTAATAAATTTTTCAATCATAAAATTTATACAATATTCCTATGCGTATTTGTGACATAGATTGTGTTTCCACTATGACTTAAAACAGTTTGACTTGAGCAGAAAATCTTCCTGTAATTATTATGTGAATGGTAATTTTGTTTTCACTATAAAACACTTATTGCTAGGTTTGTACCACTCCCTTGAGACCCAACTACACTCTAGCTGAAAAAGAGAGAAGACCTCATAAGTAATATAAACATCCTCAATTCAGTTGGCAGCATTAATGAAGATGTTACACATTAATTGCATGTCTTAAACTTACCTTTATTAATGTATATCAAATTATACATAGATATATCTGCCTGAGGACCTTTTTCTTTGGAAAGTTTTGCCTGCTGCACTAAAAAGTTTCCCTACCCCAGTTCTATGATTAAATACCTAATAGAGTTACAGATAAGATTCCATTAACAGTTTCAAATGAGAATGTTTGATGATGATTAATGGCAAGGAATAATGGAAGATACTAGTTTCCTTTTTGAATAGAGAGTGAATGAGAGTGAAGGAAAGACAGAAGGGTAGATGCACTAGAATAGATATAGCCTAGTTGGTTATATAGTGAGGGCAAGTCTGTCGAAAGAGGTTAGGGGTTGTATACAGGTAGATACAGGAACGAGGAATAGAAGATGTCAGATGCTTTCATCCTCCAGCTGACCACTGGTGCTGGCCAGAGTTCTAACTTGGCAAGAGTGGGAGGGGTGGGGCTAGGAGGGTAATAAAGTGGTTGTGAAAGATAATGAAGATCTTGAATTGCAGTGAGTGTGATACTACTAGAGGTAAGGGGAGATTTAGGGCTCGCCATTATAATGGGGCTAGAAATAGATGCCCTTAATATTAATGAAAATTGAAAAAATTTGTAGTGGTAATGAAGGTGTAAACTCATTGGGAATAAAAGAATAATAAAAAGAAAAATTAGATGACAAATAAAAATAAGACTTTTATTTCTTAAGTTTAAGTAGAGTGAAATTATTAGGCCCATGGATGAAGGAAATATAGTGATAATGGACAATGGAAAATAGATATATGTGTGTGTTTTCCCCACCACTGTTTAATAACTGGTGTTGGTGTGTTTATGTCCCCATAACTTAGTAGTTTGGCAAAAGAGACCAATAGAATAAGTATCATGTTTAAAAAGCAAAAATAAGTACTGGGGTTGATTTTGTTCTACTAAAATTCCTTAAGGCATGGCAGCAAAAAGTGTGTACACACACAGCAGGCTTCCACATAGTTTCTGTGCACCAAATTTACAAGTCGGTAGTCAGCTGAAGGCTATAGTAGAAGACCCTTGTTCAAAGTAGAGCGCAGTGGGATTCAACCTGAAACGCTGTGGTTGCAAAGCGAGTTTTCTAACCACATGGATGTAGACTGCGCCTGTAGTTTACTCTTTTACTTGTTTCAGTCATTTGACTGTGGCCATGCTGGAGCACCACCTTTAGTCGAGAAAATCGACCCCAGGACTTATTCTTTGTAAGCCTAGTACTTATTCTATCAGTCTCTTTTTGCCGAACTGCTAAGTTACGGGGACCTAAACACACCAGCATCGGTTGTCAAGCGATGGTGGGGGGACAAACACAGACACAAACACACATACACACATATATATATACATATATACAACGGGCTTCTTTCAGTTTCCGTCTACAAAATCTGCTCACAAGGCTTTGGTTGGCCCAAGGTGCCACGCAGTAGGACTGAACCCGGAACCATGTGATTGGTAAGCAAGCTACTTACCACACAGCCACTCCTGTTGTTGTTTTTGAAAGTAAGAGAGCAACAATGTTTTTGAGTTGCGTAGAAGAATGCAGGGTTGTGTGAAACAACATCAACAACAAAAATAACTGATACTGCGTGGATTTCATGGCCTGAACTTTAACCTCACGTTTTAAGATAAATAACAGCAACTGTGTTTGTCCTCAAGAAGAGATTTTGATTTAGTTGTTGACTGTTGTTGTTGGTAGGGCTACACAAGCTGTAGCTGTCTGGAGATTAGAATTTCGTCTACACCAGAATTTACCCAGACCAGCAACATTAATCTCGTCTCTTTATCGTTAACGGAGTCATTATTAAATATGTGTGCATGTGTGTCTATGTCTGTATAAATGTATGTACACACACATATGTATATAGATACATACATACACACATGTGCATTTACATATGGGTGTGTTTGTGTGTGTGTGTGTGTATTCATGCACACACACACATAATCATGCATATACACACATATCCTTTATTTCCTGTGTATCCACATCTGTTTAAAATCCCACATAAAAAGGTTTAAAAACTGTTATTTTAAATACTTCAAATTTATCTTAGATTTTCTTATTCATGCTGTATTTTGCACCCGTGTGTGTGTGTGTGTGTGTGTGTGTGTGTGTGTGTGATGGGCTTCCACACATTTTCCGTTTACTAAATCCACTTACAAGTAGTTGGTTGACCTGGTGCTATAATAGAAAATATTTGCCCAAGGTGTCACACAATGGGAACTGAAACTAGAATCTCATGGTTGTCAAGTGAATTTCTTAACCACACAGCTACGCTTAATCGTCTGTATGTGTGTATTTCCCCACAACATTGAAAAGGAACGACATTCATTTACAACAATCACACAATGTCAAAATCGGGAAACACACTCACACATATGTACACACACATACACACGTGCGTGCAATGAAACTGAACGAAGCTTTTGTGTGTGTGTGTGTGTGTGTGTGCTTCCTTGTCTTAACAGTGCAAAATAGTTACAAATGAATGTTACTCATTTCCAAAATTCTGTGGAAACAAGTCTAGTTATGGGGAAATATTTACCTTGCTTGGAAACAGGCGACGGTTGGTGACAGAAAGGGCATCTGGCTATAGAAAAGCTGCCTCAGCAAATTTTACTTGACTCATGCAAGAGGACCTTGAAATGAAAATAATAATATATATACTCACACATACACATAGTTACACATACACACACACATATGTATACACATGCACACGCATAGATTTAAAGGGAGAATAAATCCCAGTAACTCTGCAAGTTTCCACTTCCCTGTTTTGTTTTATATACATGTGTACAGAGAGAGAGAGACAGGGAGAGCAGAATTTATAAATTAACTCATATTTGAAGAGTGACTAGGTGGGGATGGTGATGATGGCAGAAGTTACTTGTGTGTGTGTTGTGCAGCCATATAGCCCCCCCCCCCC
>NC_069006.1:3594006-3595019 GCF_001194135.2 Octopus bimaculoides
GGACATAAACACATTGGCACCAGTTGTCAAGCAGTGTATAGGGCGGGGGGATGAGTGGGTACACACACACACATACATTGAGTAATGTCTCGATATACGAGTTAATTTGTCCCCCACCTCCTGGAAGACCACTCGTAAAGCGAAAACTTGTAAAGCAGAGCAATAATTTCCCATAGTAATAATGTTATAAATCATAATTTGTTCCCCCATCCCTGAAAAATATTTTACCTGTAGAATTTATAATACTTGTAAATAAATGGCAATAAAACTACAGCAGAATGTAAAGAATATTTTATATAAAAAGAATGTCAAGATCATTTATAATGAAAAATATTATTATGATAATCGTTTTCTGAATCACTTTCCCTCGCACATGGTCATTTTGTTTGGTTTTAATCAGATCAGTTACAGAGAGGGTCACTGGACAAGTCTTTTGGTGGGTGTCCCTCCCCTGGTTTAGTCCTATAAATGCACATCATCTTTACATTTATGGTTTCCAACAAGTGGTCCCTGGGGTGGACTAAGTTTATGTAGAATCTCTATCACTGACTGATGTTGTCCCTAATATCAAGAGAGTAGGAGGTAGTTTTTTGGAGGGGTATTTGGTTGTTATATTAACACTTAAGCATTCAAATTATTCTGTCAAATGCAACACTTCTCTATTCACATTGTTTTGAATTAATCATGCATTATCTCATAACATCCTGATGTTGATGGTGTGTTTGTGTATTTTTGAAATGGCACTGTAGAGTAGGTGCAACAGGCCAGATTTGGCCAGTTTGAACATAAAGCAGGAAGAACATTTTGGTTGGGTATGGCTGGTTTAAATGCTAAATCTTCTGATTGGTTGATGTTGTAATCCTTATTTTAAGGATAGTAGGGAGAGATTTAGTAGTCCCTTGCCCTAAATATAAGCAGTACAGAACAAAAAAATTACAACTTTGTAAACAGCTGTCAAAGGTTGGTTTGGTGATGGTTGTTGTGACAGGTGACAATGTTTTTTGTTATATATA
>NC_069006.1:3595399-3596058 GCF_001194135.2 Octopus bimaculoides
GATATTGCTGTGTCATCCACATTTGAGTCCAGAGCCATCACCCGTCACTGCATGCTCTCCCCACTTCCTTTCCACAATTACATCTAACACCATCAGTCGCTACCAAAGCCATTTCAACCACCAACACTCCCATCACCACCACTGTAACACACACACACACACACACACACGCACATAAGTGTATTTATAGTGTTTTATAAACAAGAGTGCATTTTGCACCAAATGCCAAAATGAGAATTTCTCTCATGGTAACTACTGGAGTACAGTTTGTTCCAAAAAAAGCATCTTTGTTTAAGTGGGGATACATACACACACACACATACACACACAGAATAGGCACAGGCGTGGCTGTTGTAAGAAGCTTGCTTCCCGACCACATGGTTCCAGGTTCAGTCCCACTGCATGGCACCATGGACAAGTGTCTTCTACTGTAGCCTTAGGTCAACCAAAGCCTTTTGATTTGGTAAACAAAAACTTAAAGAAGCTTGTCATGTATATATCTTTTCGTTCTTGGACTCCCCAAGCTCGCACGTACTTCTTTGCCCCTCCTGTTCGTGCTTCACAGCGTTCAAGACATACACGCTTCACGTCTGGCTGTACAGCCTTTTGTTTGTTTATTTCACCGTTTCGTTTTCCTGTCTTGTTTTCCGTCCGCCACT
>NC_069006.1:3596625-3599153 GCF_001194135.2 Octopus bimaculoides
ATATATATATATATATACATATATATATCTATACATATATATCTGTGTGTGTGCTTTTGTGTTTGTACCCCCATCACTGCTTGACAACCAGTGTTGGTGTGTTTACGTCCCTGTAACTTAGTGGTTTGGCAAAAGAGACTAATAGGATAAGTAGTAGGCTTATGAAGAATAAGTCCTGGGGTTGATTTGTTTGACTAATACTCTTCAAGGCGGTGCTCCAGCATGGCTGCAGTCAAATGACTGAAATGAGTAAAAGAATATATACGTGGTCTGATCAATAAGTATCCGGACTGTTGCCATAGTAACAAACCTAAAGCATGCAGAGTGAAGCCACATGGCACAGATTGACCTCGAGCTCTGCTGTGCATGTGCACTAAATTTTAATATTCTGGCTCACTTCCGCTGTTTACAGCAGTGCTTGGAAGGAAGGCGTGTAGTGTGTGATCATCGCATTGACCATGACAGAGAAAGTTAAGCAGAAAATCTGCATCAAATTTTGCCAAAAGCTTGGCGATACTTACTCAGAGGTCAAAGTTCAAACCACCTAGCTGTGAATAGACACCATGTGTACATACATAGGTAACAGCCAATACAGTAAGAAACGGGAGCACTATTTAATTAACAAATGTTTTGTTAATTTCCAGTGTTAGGTTCAAGTAGGTACATGTGTGTTCAACTTTATGGGAATGTGGGGCTGAACTGCTTCAGTTTCCAACCTCTGACTGCTGACCTTTGACCTGACTTAGATTGTGTCAGAGGTGTTTTTTTTCATATCAGTCTATTCCCTGGTTCTTGGTACGATAGGTGTGCACATGCATGTGTGCATGCACAATATCAACAATCCTTCGTGTAAAAGGTGGTTACCTGTGGTCAAAGTGTTGGATTTACAACCTGGAGAAGAATGGTTCAACTCCCACTACAGTCATTGTGTATTTGTCATTACCTCAGTTCACCCAGCTACCAAGAACATGTACAAGAGAGAGTGAGCAAGAATGACTAGCAACATATCCCAGGACAGCTTGGATAGTACACCAGCTTCCACATTACCTCAGTTCACTGAACTACCAGGAGCATGTATAAGAGAGAGTGAGTGAGAGTGACTAGCAACATATCCAGGGATAAATCTATTACACATTTAAGTCCATGAAACCATTTCTAAGCAGTGTTCTAAATTGTTAACTCTAACTCCTTGTTACTTAGACCTCCCCAGGTTCAGGTAGGTAAGTGTCCATGACTAACAGATGCTCATGGCTGGATTGAGACCCATCAAAGCCCTAAGCATTTAAAAAGGTTTTGGTGTCCCCATAAAAGATTATGTCATTCAAAATATGAACAATAACAAACCATAAAATAAATTTTTATTTTTCAAACAAAACAGTAAGAGGGAAAATAATGTCTATTTTTGTCTACTTCCACTTTATTTATATTTGAAAAGTTTCCTCCTACTTTTTTGAATTGCAAAGTCTTTGATCAGATCCTCAAAATTAATCTTCGGTAACACATCTGCATTCATAATTAGCAGAGATAAAGGCATCCCGAATATTATTTTAGCAGGTTTAAAGTAATTTCTTTTGTGCTGTAAACCATTTACCATTTCTTTGGCACCCCCTCCTTCCCTTGATGTCCTAAGCATGTGCCTATTTTGTTTAATGGTTAATCCAGCGCTGTAGATGCTAACTCCCTAATTTATTGTTGCAGGTATGCTGAAACGAAAGACCTTAGTATTGGATCTTGATGAAACTTTAATCCACTCCCACCATGATGGAGTTTTACGTCAAACAGTGAAACCAGGGACTCCACCAGACTTTGTATTAAAGGTAAGTGGCATTAAGTAAAGGTAATTGCTTAACTTGTCATTATACCTGCACACCACACACACATACATACACTTTTAATTGGCTCTTGAATCACTTACTGCTTATTAAAAATTATATATATATATTTATTTATATATATATATATAGAGAGAGAGAGAGAGAAAGAGAGAGAGAGAGAGAGAGAGAGAGAGAGAGAGAGAGAGAGAGAGAGAGAGAGAGAGAGAGAGAGAGAGAGAGAGAGAGAGAGAGAGAGTGTTAAATAATGAGGGTAGAAATTAATATTAATTAAATTAATATCAATTTAAACCAGTGGCCTAGCATATTTTAAAAAATCCAAAGATTCAGAAAAATTATATTACATACAAATAGGAGGAATGACCACTAGGTGGATTCCTAATATGCTAGAGGAAGACTCCATATGGTCTGACCACTAAGAAAAATTGTTCTCAAGAAATTTTAGCAAACACCAGAACGTAAAGCTAGCAAGACAAATGAAAAGATACAAAATTTGGTGATGTATCTTTTCATTTGTCTTGCTCACTTTACGTTCTGGCATTTGCCAAAATTTCTTGAGAACAATTTTTCTTAGTGGTCAGACCATATGGAGTCTTCCTCTAGCATATCAGGAATCCACCTAGTGGTCATTTCTCTTACTTGTATGTATGTATATATATATATATATATATATATATATATATAAATTCAATAATA
>NC_069006.1:3600546-3613135 GCF_001194135.2 Octopus bimaculoides
CTCGCTCAACTGCGCCCCACACATAATAATCAAGGGGGTTGCAGTCTGGGGAGTTGGGTGGCCAGATGTTAGGGGGTGATGTGGTCGCAGAAATTGTCTGATAGCCATTCCTGGGTTCTCCTGCTTGTGTGGCGTGATGCAGAGTCCTGTTGCCAGACATAGGGTCTTCCAGCAGCCACTCTCTTGACCCAGGGCAGCACTACCTCCTCCAGGCACTTGATGTAGGTCTCCGTGTTGAGTCTGAGGTTGTGTTGGAAGATGAACGGTGGCTTGACGTTGCCATCACTAGTGATCACTCCAAATACTATGATGTTGATTGGATGTTTGATTTTTATCACTCTCGGTACATGTTCGTAGATTGCACTGTCCTCAAATTGACACCCAAACATTCTGAAATGTTTGTATTGGAGCTTCTGACACAAATGTAGTATCCAAATTTCTGGCTAAGTGAATTGTGTCATGGTGCTGTTTTTCTCACAGATAGTGTCCAACTGACCCTACTATACTGTGTAGTTACTGGAGAGATTTGTGCCCAAGACACAAAAAGCCAAAAGAAATGCTGCCAAGCAATTTGTTCAGTGTAATAATGATTCCACCAGCTCACCATATATTTGTGTGTGAATGTTTAGTGGAACAAACATGCGAAATATATATCACAGAGGCGAGGTGGCTGAGTTCCTTTCGAGCGTTGGGCCTCATTGAGGCAAAGTGGCCGAGCTCCATTTGAATGTTGGGCCTCACTGAGGCAGTGACCAAGATCTTTGGCATTATGTCGCGCTTGAGGAGGAGACTCATCGAGCCGAGTGAAATCGCAGTCATGACAGATACTGGTGTCACACAAATGGCACCTGTGCCGGTGTCACATAAAAGCACCCATTACGCTCTTAGAGTGGTTGGCGTTAGGAAGGGCATCCAGCCGTAGAAAGCCATGCCAAATCAGACTGGGTCCTGGCACGGCCTTCCAGCGTACCAGCCCAGTCAAACTTTCCAACCCATGCCATCATGAACAATGGTAGTTAAATGATGATGATGATGATATATGTCAGGCCACTTAGAATAAAGAATTTAGATTATGATGTTTTACAGTCAATAAATTAATCTACCATATTGGATGGCTTATGACTAAATTTTTTTCCTAAAAAAAAAATGTCTCAAAACATCACGCTAGATCTTATATGTAAAGTTGGGCTTTTCATGGACTTCGGTGCACTAAATATGCGCTGCTAAAATTGGGGTGCATCCAATATGCTTATGCATCTCTTACGTCATCAAATGTGTGTATGCATGTGTTTATGTATGTATATATATGTATGTATAAATGTGTGTATGTACTTATACATGTACATATGTGTGTATGCGTGTGTGTATATTTTTAATCTTTTACTTGTTTCGGTCATTAGACTGTGGCCATGCTGGGGCACCCAACGCCTTGTAGTGTATGTATATATTTATATGTACTTGTGTGTATGTAATGTATGTAAATAAGTATTCTTGTAGTGACAATAGAATGTACTGAACTAGTGATTCTGGCGTTACGCACAACATGCACGTCTTTAGTCGGTTCAGCTACAACAACAACAACAACAACAACAACAACAACAACCATTGCTGTTAACTACATTCGAGTCGACCTCCCTCCCCCACTCCTGTAATAAATACCACAGATCTGTTTACTACTGATTGTAGTTTGGTAAACAACACCCTTCACATACCGACCGACCGACCGACCGACCGACCGACAGCCCAGGCTGATTCTGATGGAGCCACTGAGCCAACCAAAAGTAATTTCTCATCAGTCAAGGTTATCACTGAGAAACAATCATCTTCTTACCGTTCTTCTCAAATAACTGGATTCCTTTTATTCCATTCTCTCTCTCTCTCTCTCTCTCTTTCTCTCTCTTCCTTCCACCTTTGACTCTTACTTGCTCCCCCTTTCACTCTCCCTCTCTTCCTCCCCCGCCATCCCTTATGTCCTTGTTGTTACTAATTATCTGGCAAGATGCCCGCACAGTTCTTACGTAACCTGACATGTCATAAATATGCGAATACCATTGTTACCTCACTTAACATTACCAATGTAGGAAGAGACGTGTGTGTTTGTTCTGTTGCATCACGGCAGATCAGGCAGGGGGTGGTGGCTGTGGGGTTTGCAGTGCAGCATGCTATGGTGAGGCTATTGTGTGGTAACAGGGTGGGTGGAGAGAGAGAGATAAAAAACTATCATATTCGATGCATAAAAGATGCAGGTTTTTCCCCCCCAAAAAAAGAAACAAAAATGTCCCTAAAAATCACCTCTGGTCCCATAAGCTTTAATGCATGAAAAACTTTTTTCCCCCAAATATGTGCAGCTGAAATTGGGGTGCATTTCATATACTCGTGTGTCTTTTATGCCATCAAATATTTTGTGTGTATGTATGTGTGTGTGTGTGTGTATATATATATATTTATTCATTCAGTAATTATTAGCGATGGAAGCAATATTAAATATCAAAAAGCAATCTTTATATCCAAATAAACATGGATGTCTTGTTAGAACATCGGATGCTGCATTACTAGCCTTGAGAGGTCCTCTCTCATGTTGGCTTTTGATACATAAAAGCACAAACAGAGATAGTGTGCTTTTATGCACCAACACCTATATGAGAGGATCACTCAAGGCTAGTAATGTAGTATTCGGTTTTCTAATAAAACACCCATGTTAAATTAGATATAAAGATTACCACACACACACACACACATTCTTATACCATATTTTATGGTATATCATGCATTTTGTTTTTGAAAAAAATGTCTCAGGAAATCACCCAAGCCTTCCCGTACACTTTAATGCACTCAAATATTTTGTCCCCTGAATATGCTCAACTGAAACTGGGGTCTGTCTAAATATGCCTGGGCGTTTTTTATGCCTTCAAATTCAGTATTTGAGCATTGCTTGATTATTGTTCGTGTTTTTAGCCGTATTCAGTCCAGATCCTTTAAATCTTGTGTAATCAGGGATGTTCTAGTCACAATTGTCCCCTCTTTTATTTCAGACATAGTATATCCAGGACTACATTATCCAATGTAGCCTCCCTACCTTTTTTTTTTTAAAGATTGTAGACTGGAGGTGTAGGCTGTTAGATAAATTTCTCATACATTACATCTATTATGTCTGCCCTGCTCCCATGTTTTTGTACTGCATTACATCCACTTTCTGTCCCCTTATCTTTCTCAGCCATCACATCTATCTAACCCCTGCCATGTCTTTGTCATACTCTGTATCCAACCTCCCCCATTTCTTTGCATTACATTATATCCCCCCCCCCATCTTTGTCATACACCACACCCTACCCTTACTTTGTTATACATCACATCCACCAACCTCCACCTCTGTCATACATTGCGGCCATAAATATATTTCACTGGTAACTTTGTGTGTGTGATGATGGCGTAACTGACCAACGCTTCAAAGTCACTGTCAACAATATTCTTGTTTAAGAATAAACCTGTACTCTAAAAATGTATAGAGTAATCCTTGAGATTAATGTAAAACTGTTTTTAATTATACATGAAAACAAACATTAACTATTATTTATATATGGGTTGTGGCTGGGTGTATAAATGTGTTTATGTGAGCATTGTATGGTGTATGTTCAAACATGAGTGAAATGCAGTCTCTATGTTAGTTTGTGGTGGCCAGGCTTGTTGCCACAGAACTCTACATATGTGGCCTTGTACAAGAACAATGGTCCACTAGAATTACTTGTCTCATCAGTAGTGAGCTGTACAAATGTAATGCGGTGTGTGGACTGCACTGATGCTATGCTGTTGGGATGATCATGTCATTTGTTCTTCCCATGCAGAGACTGGGGGAAAAAATGGATGGCATCTAATATGACAGAATTTTGTGGCATCTCATGGGGATAAAGTGTGGGACTCTGTTCTTTCTACAGCATCTGTGCTGGGTGTCCTTTCTAAACTCTCTCTGTACAATGTACCTGTAATAGTTAGTATCCTGTGTGTCAACTCTGAGGAGTAGTTTAAACAGTCTTTATAAAATGTACCCAGAGTAGCCAGTACCACCCTGTTCTTTGTGTACTATTTGACCAAGGCATTCAGTCTAAACTGTTTCTATTCATTTGTACCCTGGATGGTGAGTACTCTTTACTCAACCCTGAGAGCTCAGTCTAAACTACCTTTATGTAATGTACCTAGGGTGGCTAGTACCCTGTTCTTTCTGTACCATCTGTGCTGGGTGTTCATTCTAAACCAGGGGTGGCCAACCTGAGGCCCGTGGGCCGCATGTCCCCCCCCCCCAGACTTTTATCTTGTGGCCTGCTTGATACTTTCTTGAAATGGGTTTATTTAAACAAACATTTAAAAAATTTTATCAAAATTTAAAGATTGTAATGAAAAGTAAAAAAGAAAGATGCTACTGTTTTTGCAATGATAATATTTCATGTTGAATCAACGATCATTCATTCATTATTGTAATAATAGCATGAGAGAGCAAAATGCTTTCAATTCTGTCAGTTTACAAGCGACCCTCAAAAAACTTTCTCTGATTAAAGTGACCCGCAATGTTATTTGTGTTGGTCTAAACTGTCTAAACTGTCTCTATACAATGTGCTTGGTGAGTACGTCTGTTCTGAGGGCTCAGTCTAAACAATCTTTATATAAGGAGCCCAGAGTGGCCACTAGTACCCTGTTCTTTCTCTGTAACATAACATTTACTCAGTATAATCAAAATTCTATTGCTTCTGTACAGTGGCTATTTACAGCCATATTCATTTTTTTTTATATCATATCATTTACCCAAAATGGTTAAGGAAGGCTCTGAACATTTTGAGTTTAAATGATACCAAACCATAAATGAGGAGGAGGAAAGGGATGTTGTAGTGAATCGATTAACGAAGGAAGATGCAGGAAGTTGCTTTGTCAGTTTGTTGTTATGTGACCAAGATCAGTGTTGTTCAGGAGGAGTTTGTGTTTGAGGAGAGAATATGGTTGAAGTTTTTACCAGGGGAGATAACTACAACCGGTTTTTGGTTTGTAATGTCTTTTGACAAATCTTCTTAGTCCTGCAGACCTAAAGCTTTGGAAAATAGAGGACAGTGATCTCTGCTGATGCAGGACAGTTGGAATGGTGAGGCATATATCCATCTGTCCATTTTCTCTGCCCGTTATTCATGGAATAATCTTGGTGGGTAGAATCCTTCGCATCTTCCCCCTAGGCTCCTTTCAGAATCAACCTTCATTACCTTTCCCTGTTGGATTGCCAAGTGTGACCAACTGAGATTATGGACATTATCCAACCATATTTTTTCTTGGTCTACCCCTAGGCCTCCTGCCAGTTGGCTTGGTTTGAAGAATCTGTCTTGCATTTCTATCCTGCTCCAATTGCCTCTTCAGGCATAGATACACATGATGGCATAGTCAGTCTGTTAGAGTCCTGGTTGATGCAATGGAGGAGAGGTTGAAGGCAGTGAAGGGGAATGGAATATCCCAAATTTTGCAAGTAAGGTGAAAACTTCAAGCAGGTCCCTGGGAGAAAGAAGAGTCCAAATTTGGAGGAGTTGTGGGAAATGCAAATATCACTTCCTCCTTGTCAATTCTCATCAGTCTGACTCCATCATGTGATGTAAGGAAAGGAAGTGGAGGGTTAAAATGGTAGAGCTGACAGAGGCAAATGTTAGCAATGCATTTGATAGAAAAGACAGAAGATATCGTGAACTAGTCAAATTCTGTGAAAATTATGGATGGCAGGTAACATGTTTTCTTGTGTAAGCTGGTTTCATAGATATGCATCACAACACCTATATATTTATATATATTTTTTTCTACTTCCAGGTTATCATAGATCGACATCCTGTTCGTTTCTTTGTGTATAAGCGACCTCATGTTGACTACTTCTTAGAAATAGTAAGTATCTACATCTCTCCTATGTGAAATTATTACTACTGCCCTTGTGATTAGAACTCTCGAACCCTTGGTAATCAAAATCTGTCATAATGGTGCATGTTACAGACGGGTATTAACTTTTATTATTGCCCAGCATCACTTGTCTCTATCGTTTTCTCTGAGTATTTAATTGAAACTGTCTCTATACAATGTACTCAGGGTGGCCAAGTACCCTGTGCCTCAAATTTGTGTGCTCAGTCCACACTGCCTTTATACAATGTACCTAGGGTGGCCAGCACCCTATCCTTTCTGTACCATCCTTGTTGGATATTCATTCTAAACTGGCTCTATACAATGTACCTGAGGGGTGGGGTAAGTAGCCTGTCCTCAGATTGACACCCAAACACTCTGAAATGTTTGTATTGGAGCTTCTGGCACAAATACCAAGCACTACAGCATGTAGTTTCCAAATTCCTGGCTAAGTGAATTGCGTCATGCTGCTGTTTTTCTCACAGATAGTGCCCAACTGACCCTACTATACTGTGTAGTCAACAAAATCAAAAACAATGCGCATGTGTGAAATTAAAAATATAAAATGGTGACAATTTACCCAAGCTCAGTTTAAACAGTCTTTATATAAGATACCCAGAGCAGCCAGTTGTACCCTGTTCTTTCTGTGTATCTAACATTTATCCAGGTTAATCAGGATTCTATTGCATCTGTACAAAGGCTATCTACAGCCCCGTGGACTGTACTTTCATATAGCACCTATTAACAGCCAGGTGTACTGTGCATCCACCTGTTTATAATAGCCTGGTGGATTGTAGCTTCACATGACACCTTGGTTTACAGCCAAGTGGATTGTAACTCTATTCATGGTACCTGTTTACAGCCAAGTGACCTGTGTGCTATTTTTCTTCTTTGCGTGTTTGTTTGTTTTTGCTGGGCATCCTTGTAATTTTTGTCCCGTTGTGTGTCCAGGTGAGCCATTGGTATGACTTAGTTGTCTTCACTGCTAGTATGGAGATCTATGGTGCCGCAGTAGCAGACAAATTAGACAACAATCGAGGAATTCTAAAGAAAAGGTATTACAGACAGGTATGTGGTAGCTTAATTACATATTTTTCCTGTTTCGTTTTGTCACGTTGTTTGTTGCTGTTGTTACATTCCGAGTTCAAATCCTGCCCAGGCCAACTTGGCCTTTCATTTCTTTAGGGGTGGTGTAGATGTATGTGTGAGAGGCTGTTTGATTTGATACTAGTAATATACTGGCTCACATTTTCTTCCAAATCATTATTTAGGCATTGATAAACTAGGTATCTGTTAATCTCACTATAATCCTTCTGCAATGTTTATTGATTTTGCAGCAGTTTTAAAAGCTGCTGCTACTACTACCAATACTACTAGTAGTAGTAGTAGTAGTAGTAGTAGGTGGCAGAAATGTTAATGCATTGTAAAACAATGCTTTGTAGTATTTCATCTGACTCTTTCCATTGAATTCAAATCCTAGGTCAAGCTTGCCTTTTGTCCTTTTGGGGTTGAGAAAATATGGGATCAACATGATCAACTTGCTCTATTATAACTGACTATCCCTCCTCCCCCCAAATTTCTGGCCATGTGCCTATAGTGGAAGGGATTATTATTATTATTATTATTATTATTATTATTATTATTATTATTATTATTATTAAGTTGGTGAGGTCGTAGACTCATTGGCATGCTGGACAAAATACTTAGCGGCATTTCGCTTGTCTTTATGTTCTGAGTTCAAATTCTGCCGAGGTTGACTTTGCCTTTCATCCTTTTTTTTGGAGGGGGGGGGGTCAATTAAATAAGTACTAGTTGAGCACTGGGGTTGGTGTAATCAACTTATCCCCCTCTCCCAAAATTACTGGCCTTGTGCCAAAATTGAAAATCGTCATCACCATCACCATCATCATTATTATTGCTTCTGCTAAGGTCAGCTTTACCTTTCATTCTTTTGGGAGCAATAAAATAAGTACCAGTTGAACACTGGGGTCGATGTAATTGACTCCTCCCCTCCCACAAAGTTTCTGCCCTTGTGGCAAAATTTGAAATCATCATTATTATTATTATTATTATTATTGTTGTTGTTGTTGTTACTAAAGTGGTGAGGTGGTAAAATGTTTAGCATGCTGGATAAAATGCCAAAATTGCTTAGCAACATTCCACTCGTCTTAACATTTTGAGTTCAAATTCCAGTGACGACTTTGCCTTGCATCCTTTCAGGATTGATGAAAAATGTAGCAGTTGAGAAGTACCGATGTGAATGTATTTGACTGGCACCCGCCCACAAAATTCCAGGCCTTGTGCTTATAACAGAAAAGATTATTATTATCATTATTATTATAATTATTGGTGAGCTGGCAGAATTGTTAGCACACTGGATGAAATACTGCGTGGCATTTCGCCTGTTGCTACGTTCTGAGTTCAAATTCCACCAAGGTTGATTTTTGCCTTTCATTCTTTCAGGGTCAATAAAATAAGTTACAGTAATTGACTCATCCTCCCCCCCCCCCCAAAAAAAAAAATTGCTGCCCTTGTGGCAGAACTTGAAGCCATTATTATTATCACTATCTCAAATTATGTTCATGCAACCATCACAAAATAAATGCAACTTATTTTGTTCTTTTATTTTCAAAAGTTGTTTTCTTTTTCTCTCATGTTTTTCCTTCTTTAAATCCTTTCCTTCAAATGCTCATGTGTTGAAACTGACGGGAGTGGCTGTCGTTATTATTGCTAACTCTGGTTTGTCTTAGACAGTTTCTGCTGCACCATTGAGACACTCCCCCCTCCATTCTTATCTGCTGACAAAGAACTAACTTCAACACTGGCAGGATTGAGCAATGTGTGTGTGGGTGTGTTTCTATACTCTTTATATAGATATAATTGTTGTTGTTGCTTAGCTCTGATTGAAATCTGTAGTCAGAGATGTACCTGTCATGACCATCTCGTGTTTTTTTTTACATATTAGAGATTACATTGCCCGGTGTGTTCTTCATTTATTTAAGATGATTTGGCTGTTCTTTCTAGCAGGTTGAAGTACTACATAGAGGCTCCGTTACTGGATGTGGTTAAATAGCTACAGTAAAACAGATAATTTTCATCATCATTTAATATCCTCTTCTCCATGCTGGCATGGCTTCCATGGTTTAAGAAGAACCAACCAGCCAGAGGCCTGTGCCAGGCTCCTATGTCTGCTTTGGCATGGTTTCTGTAGCCTATTGCCTCTTTACAGAGTGTATTGGATGCATTTTTTGTTGGTACCAGCACTAGGGAGGTCTGATGAAAGACAAGACCCCCTCAGCTAAGTAAGGGAAAGTAATGTTGAAGGATGTCAAAGTAGATGCTAGTAGTAACCATGGCGAAGGTGGTGAGCTGGCGGAGTTGTTAGGACACTGGACAAAATGCTTAGTGGCATTTCATCCATCTTTTTTATGTTCTGAGTTCAAATTTTGCCCTGGTAGACTTCACCTTTCGTCCTTTCGAGATCGATAAAATTATTTACCTGTTAAGCACTGCCTTTCTCCCTCCACCAAAATTGCTGGCCCTGTACCAAAATTTGAAACCAATACTAATAATGATGATTGTAAGGAGAATGGTGACGGTGGTGATGATGATGAAGAAAATGGTAACAGTGATAAGAATGGCTATGATGATGATGATGATGATTGTATGTTTATTATATTCCAGCATTGCAGTTTTGATTTTGGGAGTTACACCAAAGATTTAGCAGCTATCAATAGTAACCTTTCCAGTATATTTATCTTGGATAATTCTCCAGTAGCGTATAAGTCGTACCCAGGTAAGGCACCACATTATTTCACCATTATTATGCCATATATATGCGTGTGTGTATGTGTTTTTGTCTGTCTTGACCAGGGCTTAGCAAAATGGAGGTCTAGTGTGGTTTATCCATGGGGTGGGGTTCGATAAACACCTGAAATGATTTTGAGCATAAGGACGCTGAATTATTAGCAAACTAGTTTTTTTTCCAACATGAATCAGATTGGATTTAAAAAGGTCTCTCTGAAATACAATATGTTGATGGAAAATACCTTAGCAGATGTTACACCATTGACATGCACCTAGTAAACGGGCAACATCACCTGGCTGATTGGTGAATCAATTAAAGACCAGTGCACACTTTTTATGAAGGCATCGTTATGGAGACAAAACAAAATAAATTTGGAGGAGTTTAGTAATTTAGGGCTAAAACTCACTAATTTCCACATGCAGTAACTGGAATTCACAAAACCCATATTTCACAGCAAATATATTTATTATATCAATACAATATGAGTAAATTTTTATAGTTCTTTATCCGTTTCATTTCGTATTTTCAGTGAATTTCTTTAAATATTTCTTACTAAAAAGGCATGGCTGTGAGGTAAGAAGCTTGCTTTCCAACCACATGGTTCTGGGTTCAGTTTCACTGTGTGGCACCTTAGGCAAGTATCTTCTATAAGCCTGTGAGTAGATTTGGTAGATGGAAACTGAAAGAAGCCCATTGTGCATATATGTGTGTGTGTGTGAGAGCCTTTGTGTCTGTGTTTGTCCTCCACCACTGCTTGATAACTGGTATTGGTGTGATTACATTCCTGTAACCTAGTGGTTTGGCAAAAAAGACTGATAAAATAAGTACCAGGCTTAAAAAGAACAAGTCTAATGACTGAAACATGTAAAAGATAAACAATAATGACAAAAAAACCCCACCTAAAGTGGGATTATTGTGTTTAAATCATTAAATTTTTTAAATAATTATACTTTATAATCTATTTTAAGAAATTTACATGATGGGGATGGGTATGAAGGGTGATGAGTTAATTAATCTGTGAAAGGGTCAATGATATAAGGAGTTATCATCCAGTTCCTGGTCCAGACAGTGGAAAGCAGGCATAATGATTGTAGGATGATGTTGTGTTCTGGGATGTTGTGCACATCTTAGATGTTTGAAGGTGATTTTCCATGGCATGTAGAATGTGGGGTGTATAATATGCTAACTGTGTGTGTGTGTGGTTGGTGTTAGGAAGGGCATCTAGTTGTAGAAACCCTGCAAAAGCAGACAGTGGGGTTTGGTGCAACCCTCTGGCTTGCCAGCTCCTGTCAAACCATCCAATCCATGTCAGCATGGAAATGGGGGTTAAATGATGACGATGGTAATGATATCGCTTCAGTATTTCTTTCTTTTGTGTTATCATCACTATTTGATATCAGGATCATGTCAAACTCCACCGTCGGTTTTGGCTTGGTTTCTACAACTGGATGCCCTTCCTAATGCCAACCATTTTACAGTGTGCAACTAAGTGCACTCATAAAGTCACCAATTAACTGAGAAGAGAAAAGAGATAAGAGAAAAGCTCCTTCTACTGAGTGGGTGGGGCTCTATTCATGAGAGGGGAGGTGGTTTTATGTCAGAACTGGAAATGTTTTTAAAAAATTTCTTTTTTTTTTTCCCTTCTGTTTTCAGATAATGCAATCCCCATCGACTCGTGGTTTTGTGATGCCCGTGACACAGCTCTCCTGTGTCTCTTACCCATGCTGGACGCTCTCCGCTTTACCAATGATGTGCGTTCGGTCCTCAGTCGTAACCTCCATCTTCAACGCCCATAACATCCAACGGGCAATTTGTTAGTCGATACAACACCATCACCTGTTCACTTTGCTTCCTACGGGTTCGCCTGAGGCTGACCTCATTCTCCGGCACCACTCACAGTCTTTGTCAATGTTGTTTGTCGCTAACAGCGGCTACAGTAGGGTTTTTTTACTGTTATTGCCGCTGTTGCTGCTGTTGTTGTTGTTGTTGTTGTTGTTGTTGTTAGGTGGTGGACAAACAGCTGCAGACTTTTATCACTACAATCAACCACATTTCATCAATCATGGTGTTTGCCCTACGTTCAGACGTTCAGAACAGCTGAGGACATAACCGACTGTCGGAACGTCTTGCAAATGTCCACCTAAAAGACAATAATAATAATAATAATAATAATAATAATAATAATGACGATGATGATGGTAATAATCTCAAGACAAACTGTCTCCCTTGTTGAGAAAGACTACCAAAATATTTTTCAAGACAAAAAGAAAAAAACAAAACAAAACATTCATCCAAATAAAAGGGAGTGAAAAAAAAACAACAAAAAATAACAAACAAACAAACACAAACACAATTATTTAAGAAGATGAATATCTAAAAATGACAATAGAAACAAGAAACACCTGTAAAAGAAGACAGGTAAAAAATACAATTTAATGAGATAAACAGAGAATGAAATCCACTCCAAAGAAGTCCCCCCTTTTTTTTTACTACCAATTTGCTGTTTATCTCTGCAGCAAATTGCAACCCACCCCCCTTTTTCCTTTTGTTGTCACTAGAGAGTTCCACTTGCCCTGCTCCCAAATCCCCCTCCTGCAGACTTTTCACTCCCCACTCTTCAAGTCATATTGACATCTGTACATAGTTCCATGGCAAACAATAATTATAATAATAATAATTATACTAATAATGTTGTTTCACTGAACAGAAGTGAAATGGTTTTTCTACTACATCCGGCTGTTCCTTGTGGTCGTGTGCCGTGAAAAAGAAATCAGAGACAATGTAAAACGACCACCACCCCTCTTTAAAAAAAAAAAAGAATCACAATCATTGCAGTGGGGGTGGGTTTTACCTTTCTAGCCAATCTTCATC
>NC_069006.1:3613209-3614110 GCF_001194135.2 Octopus bimaculoides
AACTGGGGTTTATTTTTCTACAGAGAGACAAATAGAAAGATGGAGTCAAGTAAACAGAAAAAGATAAATAGAGAGAAAGAGAGAGAGAAGAAGACATTTCTTTTGTTTCTCTTCGTTTTGAAATTTCATGTTTAGCTTTTTTTCACCATTTTACCTGTAATGATTCTATAGGAATGTGGGTTATACATCATTAGATGTACACCTGACTTTCCTATATTAAATTAGAAATATGAACGGAACGCTGAACTCCAAACTATCAACACAAACAACATTTATTCAAGGTGGAAAATATACATCTTTAATCTTATTTGTTGAGACGTCTTCGGTGTGTGAGAACATGGTTTTTGGGACGTGGTATATTGATGTGAGCTGTCTAGCGTGAGTTCGAAAGATGGAGAGACAGCTAGACACGTCCTTGCTCAATCGCTGGCCAGCAAGAAAAGAGACAGAATGAAGCGGGAAAGCTTGGATGTTGAATTCCACGCATGCGTGAGACTACGCATGCGCACGGCGTTACTACAGGGCTCCCTTGCCAGTGCGGAACGCACAATAATATAATTCTGTTGGAACACCTGAGGCAGGATGGCCACTGAAAACCACCCACAAGATGTAGCACAAACACACACAAAGAAAAATGAAAGAAATGAATGTGCACTCGTGAGAATATGCATGCAATGTACAAATGAAAGAAAATGTGTGAGTGCACAAGTGTGTGTGTGAGTGAAAACACAGAACATATTAAAAGTGTCTGTAGAGACAAAAAACTATATATCCAGTTCGTAAAAGAATTACACAAGTTGAATGTCCGTACACAGGAAGTCGTGGTCAGTTGGCAGAGCTGTAGTTGAGCATCAATGCGAGATTGCGACCTGTTACCTGGTACTAAATATCCTAGTCGGCT
>NC_069006.1:3614597-3620505 GCF_001194135.2 Octopus bimaculoides
AAATAATATATCAAAGATGATATACATGATATGTTATACTATGATAACATATGGCCAGTAAAAGGGAGACGATAGAAGATGATAAACACAACCGTATAAAATGAATAACAAGAGATATTTAGTGTGGCATAAAAGATGTATGTGTATGTGAGAGTGTGAATGCGACATATAAGAACATAATAAAAGACAAGCCGTCTATATGTATGTGAGATATTACAGCAGATAGAAAGTCAGTACACGTGAGAGTTTTATACCAAGTTCTTGAGTACACAATTGGAAGTATCGCAGGCTGTAATTCTTGTCTGTTTATTATCATGGTGAAGCTAAGTCACCCAACAGAATCGAAGAGAGAGATTTGCCGCGATGGTTTAGTTTGGTGTACATAGTAAGTCGTGTTGACTATGGTTGGAGATGTCGGTGGCGTTGGTGGTCATCGTTGCTTGGTAGTTCAGTCTCCATGGCTGCATTTGTTCTTTAGTCGGGGTCACCAGTTATAGGTTGGTAGTCCAGAATCCATGGCCGCGTTTTTTCTTAGTCGGGGTCACCACTTTATAGGAAAGTGGGTTATACATCATTAGATGTACACCTGACTTTCCTATATTAAATTAGAAGTGAACGGAACGCTGAACTCCAAACTATCAACACAAATAACATTTATTCAAGGTGGAAAATATAATCTTTAATCTTGTTTGTTGAGACGTCTTCGGTGTGTGAGAACAGGGTTGTTGGGACGTTGGTATATTGATGTGAGCTGTCGAGCGTGAGTTCGAAAGATGGAGAGACAGCTAGACACGTCCTTGCTCAATCGCTGGCCAGCAAGAAAGAGACAGAATAAAGCGGGAAAGCTTGGATGTTGAATTCCACGCATGCATGAGACTACGCATGCGCACGGCGTTACTACAATTCCATTCTTTTCTTGAGTTCTTGCTCCAAACCCACTCTCACCAAATAATTACTGAATATTATTTTTTGTTCTTCAGATACTAGCTTCTGTTCATCATCATCATCATCATCATCATTTAACATCTGTTGTCCATGCTGGCATGGATTGGACGGTTTGACAGGGCTGGCATGTTGGAAGGCTGCACCAGACTCCAGTTTGATTTGGCATGGTTTTCTACGGCTGGATGACCTTCCTAACACCAACTACTCTGAGAGTGTAATGAGTGTCAATTTGTGTGACACCAGTATCTGCTACAACTGTGATTTTGCTCAGTTTGATGGGTCTTCTTCTCAAGTACAACATAATGCCAAAGGTTTCGGTCACTGCCACTGTGAAGCCCAACACTTGAAAGGAACTCAACCACTTTGCCTCTGTGAGGCCCAACACTCAAAGGGAACTCAGCCACTTTGCCTCTGTGAGGCCCAATGCTTGAAAAGTGTTCTTTACATGCCACCAGCATGGGTGCACTTGGCTTGATGGGTCCTCTCAAGCACAGCACTTCGCCAAGGGTATCGGGTCTCGGTCACTAGTCATTGCCTCATGCTTCACCACCTCATTTCATGTCTTCCTGGGTCTACCTCTATCACAGGCTCCCCTCCACAGTTAGAGATCAGCACTTTACACAGCTGTCCTTGTTGATACGCATTACATGACTATACCAGCGCAGTTGTCTCTTTTACACACCACATCTGATGCCTCTTATGCCCAACTTTTCTCTCAAGGTGCTTACACCCTATCAAACATGTACACTGACATTGTACATCCAGTAAAGCATACTGGTGTAATGACCATGCGACCAGGAGATGGTGATGAGGAATGGCTCCTTTAGCGCATCGCACAGTCAATACAAATAAAAAACACGAAAAGAGGCTAAATGAGTATAAGTGCCAAAAAGGAAAAGAGAGAGACACAACCGGTAGAAGGTTTAAGAGAAGGTTTTTACTGATATATCAACATGTATGTCTGTGTGTGTGTGAGTGTGACATAATAAGCACAGTAATAGATAGGCTGTCATGCAAACAAAGTGTATGTGTATACAAACATGGATTCATGTGTGTGCAAGTAATACAGAGCATAGAAAAGAGTCTATAAGGACCTTAGAAGAAAGTTCAGACGCAAGGATGGTAAATACCAGTTCGTAGGTCAAGGTACACAGTGGTTGAGGTGCTGTATCAAGAAGTTGTAGTGGCAAGGCAGAGCCGAGAAAAGATACTGTCGCACGAGAAGTTGAAGCTTCAATGCTGTGGCCAGTTACTTGGTACAGGAGGTCTCGCAGGTTGTATTCGCTGTTAACCATGGTGAAGTAATTCACAAACAGTGTTGAGAGAACCTGTGTGGGTGCTGTTGGTGGTGTGTACGTAGAGAAGTTGGTGTAGATGCTAAGAAGATGATGGTGGCGACGAAGATGGAGGTCTTGAATGCTGGAAGAAGTGTTGCATCTCCATGTGGGTTGTTGTCGTGTCGTCGCTGGAACTGGCTGTGTGCTCTGTGGTTAGCGGCTGGAGCCAAGAAGGCTAACAAAACTGTGACAGTGAAAAGCTAGCTATTTATAAGATACTATTGGCTCAAACAGGGGTTCAGAAAGACTGTCCCATGCGACCTTATCTGAAAGCTGCGATTGGTTCGGTTGCATCTTGGCACGCAATAGAACAGGAGACAAAATGCGCCAATACCAACCAATCAGAGTGGTGGACACAACAGGATCCGAAAGTGGGGCCGAAGGCTAGCTGTTATCCACTATGTTAGCATCCATGTATATATAATGGAGAGAGAGAAGTACGCTACACTGGCTTAATTTCTTTCAAGCCTATGCATGTCCTCGGCTATCACAGCCCCTGTTTCACTGCCATGCAGCATAGCTGTTCACACACAGGCATCAAACAATCTGCCTTTCACTCTGAGAGAGAGGCCCTTTGTTGCCAGCAGGGGTAGGAGCTCTCTGAACTTTGCCCATCCTAATCTTATTCTCACAGCTACGCTCTCAGAGGATCCACCTCTACTACTAACTTGGTCACCTAGGTAACAGAAGCTATCTACTACCTCTAGCTTTCCTCCCATGGCAGTTGATGGAGTTTACATACTGTCCATTTTCAGTGTTTATTGCTCCTGTGCATCTTCCACATACAAAAACTAGCTTCCCTGTTAACCTTCCTCTGATATTGCTGCACCTTTTATGTGTCCAAAGCTTACTCTGGGTGCACCCTATGGAGTTTCTACTTACACCATTTCCACAGATTGAGTAGCGCCATCTGCCTGAAGAGATTTGTGATCTGTCTGCCTTCCTACTTACTAAGACTTCGGTTTTTGCTCAGTTAACTCTAAGGCCCTTTGATTCTAGGCCTTGCTTCCATACCTGGAATGTCTTCTCTAGTTCAGGTAGTGATTCATCTCCAAGTGCAAGGTCATCAGTATAGAGCTCCCAGAACAGCCTATCTTGAATTCCTCTGTTATTGCTTGGAGGACTATGATGAACAAGAGGGGGCTGAGCACCGATCTTTGGTGGACCCCTACTTGTACCCTGAATTCTTCGCTGTACTCATTGCCAACCCTCACTTTACTGGCAGCATCCCTGTACATAGCTTGTACAGCTCTCACCAACCACTCATCTATTCCTAGTTTCTGCATTGACCACCAGATGAGGGATCAGGGGACCCTGTCAAAGGGTTTCTCAAAGTTAACAAAGGCCAAGTACTGAGGTTTATCTTTGGCTATGTAGTTCTCCTGCAGCTGCCTCACTAGAAATATAGCATCTGTGGTACTTCTTTCCTGGCACAAAAACAAAACTGCATCTCCTCTAGGTTAACTCTCTCCCTAATTAGTTGGGCTGTAACCCTCTCTGTAACTTTCATACCTGATCCAGCAATTTGATACCCTTTTAAATATTTTTCTCTTTTGTCACTTTAAACCATCTGGTATTTTATTTTATATACTTGTTTTTATTCTTTGTTAAGGATCAACATTCGAATCTTCTTTCACCACATAGACTCACTTTTCTTCCATATTTGGAATCAGCAAACAAAAAAAAAAACCCTACCATTTTCTTCACTGTCAACACTATTCAATGAAGCAATACCTTAAAAAGACGAAGTGGTAGTGAGACATGGGTTCTGAATGCCGAAGACTGAAGAATGCATAGACTGGAGAGAAACGAAGGCAGTGTGCTCTGTTGGATGTGCAACATCAGTGTGCATGTACAACAAAGTGCAAATGTATTGAGAGAAAAGTTGGGCATAAGAGGAATCAAATGTAGCATGCAAGAGAGAAGACTACATTGGTTTGAACATGATGCATAAAGAAGTGCCTGTCACTGAAAGTGGATGGTATCCGCAGAAGAGGGAGACCCAGGAAGACATGGGACAAAGTGATAAGGACTGATCTCAGGACATTCAGCCAATCTACACCTCTTCCTCACATTTCCGCCTTTATACCCCATGCCTAGCTCTCACTCCCCAATTCTGTCCTCACAGCTGTTTCTCTGTTTCATTGCCATCCAGTAGCCCCCCCCCCCTCTATATATACCCAGGTTTTCACCACTCACTTCCCTACCCCTCTGCACTCTCTAATCCCACTTCTTTTGCAATATCCTGCCACTTATATTACAACCTTTGAACCTCAAGGTTATACCCTGGCACTTGCCACCATCTATATCTCTCTCTTTTTTTACTCAACCATCTCATTTATATCCTGATCCCCGTCCCTTGTGTGTGTGCCTGGCACTTTGCCACCATTTCTATCCTGCTCTCTCTCTCCTTCTTTTTCACTTCACTTGGGTAACCATTTTATCTTCTTGCAGCAGCACACTTATTTCTCTCTTCATTCTTGATATCTCTCTCTCTCTCTCTTTTTGGCTGGGTAACCTTGTACCTCCTTTACAACAAGACACCTGTTTCTGCCTCTCTGTCACACTAACCTTTTATCATCTGACTCAAGATCACCTCCTCCCCTCTCAAATGATTTCTGTCTTGCAAGTTACTTGGTGATCCTGTTAGTGCAGGTGCTACTTAAAAAGCCTCTAGTCCACCCTGTAAAGTGGTTGACATTCAGGTGTAAAAGCCTTGCCAAAACTGACCTTGTCATTGCTTGTGCCACGTAAAAAGCACTAAGTACCCCCTGCTAAGTGGTTGGTGTTAGAAAGGGCATCCAGCTGTAAAAATCCTGCTAAAACAGTTGCAGAAGTCTAGTGCAGGCTCCTGCCTGGCAAACCGTCCCACTCGTGCCAGCAAGGAAGGTGGACATTAATAGAGAGACACACAGACATGTGTATGCGTGTGTCATATATAATCATCATTTAGTGTCCACTTTTCCATACTTGCATGGATCAGGCAGAATTTGTTGAGGCAGGTTTTCTTTGGCTGGATGCCTTTCCTGTCATCAACCTTTTCCAAGCAAGGTATTATTTCCCCATGGCCAGACACATTTTCCCACAAAAGACTGGAAACAAACAACATGGCTTGTATGACAGTGATGCTCATTTACAACCATTCCTGTGATATCTGGAGAAGGGTACACAGAAGTATGTTATATATATATATATATGCTTCATCATCGTTTTAGCTTCTAATTTTCAATACTTGCATGGGTCACACAGAATTAGTTGTTCAGGCAAATTTTCTGTGACCAGACAACTTACCAGTTTCCAAGTAATGTAATATTTCTCCATGACTGGACATGTTTTCACAGAAGATTCGAAACAGAGGAATACCACTTTCTATGATGGGGATGCTCGGTTTCTTGACAACTATCACACAAGAGCAAGACAAGGAGATACTAACACACAATTAGTTTCTTTCAGTTTCCATCTACCAAATCTGACCATGAGCCAGAGGCTGGCCTGGGGCTATAGTAGACACTTCCTCAAGATGACAAACAATGGGACTGAACTCAAGACCACGAGTTGCAAAGATTCTTAACCATACAACCAGCCTGCACTTTATATATATATATATATATATATATATATATATA
>NC_069006.1:3620605-3626807 GCF_001194135.2 Octopus bimaculoides
TTGGACGCTCAGGAAAGGAAAGAAAAGAAAGAGCATTTCACGTTTCGAGCAGAGCTCTTCATCAGAAATATAGAAAGGGTCCAAAGATGGGAAGATGGAGAAAGAAAATCGCCAACGATACACATGCAGTCACATACATACATATATATACATATATATATATAAGGTACATGACTTAGTGGTTAGGGTATTCGACTCACAATCTTAAAATTGTGAGTCCAATTCCCAGTGGTACATTGTGTTCTTGAGCAAAATTACCGCTAAATTACAGGAACATAAACAAGCCAAGAGCAGTTGTCAAGCATTGGTGGGGGACAAACACACAGACACGACGAACTTCTTCCAGTTTCTGTCTACCAAATCCACTCACAAGGCTTTGGTTGTCCAAGGCTATCGTAGAAGACACTTGCCCAAGGTGCCACGCAGTGGGACTGAACCTGAAACCATGTGATTAACCTCAGAGTAAAGATAACCAAGATTTGTGAACCTTTCATAGGTGCAGGAATAGCTTTGGTTAATAAGCTTGTTTTGTAGCCATGTGGCTTTGGGGTTCAGGCCCACTGTTTGACACCTTGGGCAAGTGTCTTCTACTATAATTGCATCAGGCCAATCAATGCCTTGTCAGTGGATTTGGTAGACGGAAACTGTGAGGAAGCCCATTATGTGTATACATATATCTGTGTGTGCATGCATGCCTTTGTATTTGTCCTCCCCTTCCAACAATTAACGACCGGTGTTGGTTTGTTTACTTACCTGTAACATAGTGGTTCGGCAAAAGAGATCCGGCAGAATAAATACAAGCTTAAAAATAAATACTGGGGCCGATTCATTCAACTAAAAACTTCAAGGCGGTGCCCCAGCATGGCTGCAGTCGAATGACTGAAACAAGTAAAAGATAAAAATTATAGGGTCTAAAGTTGGAAATTTTGTTGAAGAAAGGGGAGAGGAAATGATTAGCTGTGACGTTCATGTGTTTCTGAAGAAAAACGAAGATGAAAGAGAAACAGTTCCAACGGCGATTCCTTTACTACATTGGTAGACACTACATAGAAATAGCAGCTAAATTTCCCCCAAACCATATTTTACTCTCTTGGAATAAGGATGCTGTTCCCGTACATAAACTATACTACAAAGGCGGGATGGTCACAGGTGAATGAGGAGGGGTAGACAGAGGTAGGAATCAATCGACCCAAGTTCATGACAGGTACTAAATTTAAATACACCGGATGGATGGTGACTTCAGCGAGGTTTGAAGGGACATAACTAAATAGTATAACATTTAATCCGTGTCATAATAATAATAATTATTATTTCTAATTTTGGCACAAAGATAGTAATTTCAGTGGGAGGAGGTTCAGTCGATTACATCTACCCCGGTATTTCTATTTTGTCTACCCGAAAAGGATGAAAGGCAAAGTTGACCGTGGCGGCATTTCAATTCAGAACGTAAAGAGCCAGAAGGAATACCACTAAGCATTTTATCGGATGCAATAACGATTCTACCAACTCGCCGTCCTAAAGGCACAACGCTTGAAATTCTGGGGTAGCGGGGCATCCGATTAAATCGACCCCCAGTGCTCGGCCAGTACTTTAGGTTATTGACCTCGGAAAGGACGAAAGGCGGAATTTCAGCCTAAATGCTCATATTTAATGAAGACGGTTGTGTGGCGTTCATTAGGTTCTAATATTAATTGGAACCGTTATAGGTCATTCGAGTGTTGACCTCTTTCTCAACAAGTCTCTGATTGACCAAAGCACATAACCTCGGAGTTATGTTGTGACATTCATGCATTGCCACTACAGAAAGAAAGAGAGAGGGGAGGAGAGAGAGAGAGAGAGCATGTACAGATAAACAAACCAGGGCAACAACAGCAGCAACTATTTCTTTCATAACATCATCGACTAAGAATTTTTTTCATTTTCATTTCATTATCAGCAATTGTTGTGCTACCGAATACTTGAGCTTTGGATCCGTTTCAGCTGCTACCGTCACCGCCACATTCCTGAGAACATCAACATCCAGACATTCTCTCAGACAGTTTTAGAGCCTTATAAAATAAAATATAAAAGATAGGAGGCGGGGCGACGTCGCAAGTGAGGAGTGCTAACCAACTGAGGTATGAGAGGGTGTGGTGATGTTAATACCTTTCTCGGTAGTATTGCTAACATAAACAATAACAGAGAGAGAGAGAGAAAGAGAAGATAGAATAGACTTTAGCTGATAAAAGTAACTGAACAGAGATAAAGGTATTATCAGAGAGAGATTTATGATGAAAATCTTGAGGCTTCTGGGACAGAATAAACATGTCATATGTATGTGTGTGTGTATATATATATATATATATATACACATACATACACGTGCACTATTAATCGATAGACAGATATGAGGCAGTAAACATCACACGATTTTAATACACGTGTATACACACACACACACACACACACCCATCACGTTTGTGTGTGTGTGTGTGTGTGTAATGTAGCAAACACATATACGATTATTGATCAACACCACACGCAAATGTGTATATGCGTGTTTATATATGCGTGTATGTGTTTGCTACATTATGCACGACAATACAATCAATCTATAAATCTATAAAAATATTTTTTTCAATTCATCGATATCAATTTTCTGTCACTAAATTCATATCCTATTTTGAGAAAAACACAACGATTTGGCCGAACGGGTGGCACACCCTCAGCTACACGACACATCATGGTTACGGGTTCAATCCTTGCCAGTGACTCATTCTACACTAGTTGCTTTCCCGTTCATCTCGGTTCAACTCCTGCTGAAACATCTCTCGCTCTGTCTATCTCTCTTCATTCCATTCATTGGTAGTTGACCTTATTCGTCTTTAAAGATTCAATTTTAAAAGCCGGGTCACAGTAAGAATATCGAGAAAAATAAATAGCGATAACAATAACACAATAAACACAGAAGTGGCTGTGTGATTCAAAGGCTGGCTTCCCAACCACGTGATCTTGGGTTCAGTTCTACTGCGCGGCACCTTGGGCAAGTGTCTTCTATTTTAGCTCCGAGTTATTTATATCTATGTGAATTGTTTCACCCACCATCACCACCAGCACTTGACAACCAGTGCTGGTTTGTTTGCGTCCCCGTAACTTAGCGGTTCGGCAGAAAAGTGAACGATAGAATAAGTCCCAGGCTTTCAGGAGAAGGCAAAAAAACGTAAGTATCGGAATCGATTTGATCGACTGAAACCCTTCAACCTGGTGCTCCAGCATGGCCGCAGTCCGGAGACTGGAATAATAAATAAATTAATTGGTTAATAAAAACCCACATGCCACTAACATATTTGATCTCTGATTGATTGCACACAAATCATCTTTCCTCTCCATCGACAAGAAATCTATGTCTAAGCAATATGCATCCTCAACATCGAGCACGGTGCAAATAAGTGTTGTTAAATATGTCAAGTGCATATGTGTGGGTCACACAATACAAACATTGGATTGTGTGTGTGTGGGAGGGAGCCGATGCGTGGTCGTACAGCCTGGCAGAAATAGCGACCACATTTCCCTCGAAATACACATCCTGCCAGTGGGTTTTCTCCCTTTTTCTTTTCACTGACCCCGCTCCTTTTTTTTATTTTTTAAAGGAAGGGCTCCTTAAATAATGAGTTCGGGATACACAAAAATACAGGATGGTCACAAGTGGAACGAACTTAATATTATAAGCCTGTTTGATCAAATATGTCCTAGAGCTAAGCATTATATATAAATGAGTCTGTAGGGTTGTATTTGTGTGTGTGTGTATTATATGTATATATGTGTGTTTGTACAAATGTATATATATATATATATATATATATATATATATATATATATATATATATATATATATTATGTGTGCATGGAGATAATGCATACCTACATACGAACACAGGAAACGAGTGGGAGGGACAGTACTCAATACACGCAGGTAGAGTCTAAAGAACCAAACGTTAAAAAAACACCATCGCTATTCGTGTTTCCTCTGTACATGCGATCATCCTCTTTCTTCCGATGACACAGTTATCATCAGTAAGCTCTGGTGAGCCGTACTTAGTGGTTCTACATATATTTACAATACCTCTCAATAAATGTGTGTGTGTGTGTGTGTGTGTGGGTGGGTGTGTGTGTGTGTGTGTATCACTGTTCAGAATTCAAATGGAATCAGGTTGCCGGGGGACCTACAACATAGGAACCAATAATGTAGTGTACACATTACAATCGACTTTATATAAAGTCGATTGCTCAAAATTCCCCTCTTTTATATGGTTGGCGTTGTGCCTGGTCAAAATGTGTGTGTGTGTATATATATATAAATATATATATATATATATATATATATATATATATATATATATATATATATATATATATATATATATATATATATAACTTTGTAATATATTATAGTCTCGCATCGAATGTAAAATATTATTATATTATAAAATAGTGTGTCAATTGTGAATATGTAAAAGGTGTAGAAGAAAGTGGAGGTGACGGTAGTGAAAATTAGGAAATAAACAATAGAAAAGAGATAGAGTAGAGGTATAAGGTAGATTATACAATAGATAGATAGATAGATACAGAAATAACAGTCGATTGTAGAGGGTTGATATGTAGTTAAATATGAAGTGTATGTGTGTGTGTGTGTGTATATAACGGTAGAGAGTAGGGGATAAATGGATAGATAGCCATAAAGTATATTAGAAACAACAGTCGATTGTAGGGGGTCATGTTTAACAGTTAACAGTATAGCAGCATCAGCAACAACATAGAATAATTTGATTTCAATCTAACAGAAAATCGGTTAAGAATCAACGACAAACATACACATACGTACAAATATATATGCATACATATATATACACACATATACACGATGGATGGATAGATAGATAGATAGATAGATAGATAGGATATACACACAATATATATACTTTATACATACACACTATATATACACACAAATCATTACAAATCCCCACATACTATATATATATATATATATATATATATAAATATTCATTTATATAAACAGAAGGGGAAAATATTACAACAAAAAATATAGATAATGGAAGAAACGAAAAGAAAATTGAAACATCCTTCTTTGCTTTTTTTCTCCCCCTCTTCACTTTCTGAAAAATCATCAAAAAAATTTTTTTTATTACTTACCGAACGTATCTGTCTTCTGAAAATATAACAGATGAAACTCCATATTTTGGCTGCTAATATGAAGAAACCTCGTAATCCCATAACAAAGTAGGTGATCATTAGTGCAGCATGGAATGGTCACAGATATCTGAGGAAGAGAAAGTTACCTGCTTGAGGCGTCGAAGAATTCCACAGATACAAGAAGCAAGACCTCACGAGTCTTACCTCTTCACTCAAAACAAACACACACACACATATATATTTAGATATATTTAAGAATTTATGTGTAGAAATATATAGGGATTTATATATCTAACACACACATATATATATATATTTATATTTATATATATACACTTCAAAAGAACACTGTGTGTGGTGTACGTATGTGTAATACACACATTGGAGTTTATTTGATGCTATATATTTGAAAAAGGGAGTTAATAGTGGTTGAGGATGTATATATGTTATAGGGAGGTAATGTGTGCATACAGACGTATATATAAATATGTTATATATGTGTGTGTATTATATTAATGTGTGTATATATTTCGTGTATATATATATATATAAATATATATATTATATTAAATGGAGGTAGGGTGTGTGTAGATACATGTAAATACGTGTATATTATATGAAGTTAGTGTGAATATCTAGACACGCACATATTCATATAAATATATATGTATGTGTGTGCATGTATGTTATGTAAACTTATGAATTACAACACATAAAAACATATATATATATATATATATATATGTGTGCTGTGTACAGTATGTATATATGGATGTATGCATACGTTCATAGGTTTCTGGTGGTAGTAGCAAGGGTACTCTTCCTTTTTTTCCTTTCTGGCCTTATTGCTGGTGTTAAATACACCGCCAACAACAGCACCACCGCCAACAACAACAGCACTACTAGTTGTAGTAGTAGTAGTAGTGGTGTCAATAGTAGCTCTTACTCCAAGCTGTATTGGTTGGAAATATAAAGAGGAGCGCCTGCTTTCAGTCAATGTCTAACTAAA
>NC_069006.1:3629216-3634383 GCF_001194135.2 Octopus bimaculoides
ATATATATATATATATATATATATATATATATATATATATATATATAGCACAACTTTAAATAAATAAATGTTACAAATATTGCATGAAATTCAGTGCGCGAGGCTATTAACACGATTATCTTGTCATTAGTATAAAATGATTATATAATGACTATTAACACGGCCAGTGCGTGTAGTGTAATTAGAGTACATATAGCTATTGACACGATCACCTTTTATTTTCCTTATGATGGTCGCACATGTCTATTAAGATGACCAGTTATCTTGGGAAAATCATAACGAACTGCTATTGAACTGACAAAGTTAAAGTGCGATGGTAGACATCGAAGTGGTGGGAGGGTAATGTATAACTTCAATAGCAACATGTCGTGTCGCTCAGGAAACCAGAAATGTCGACCTTAAGTTTCAGCAACTAAATTATAAACGTTAATGAAATGAAAACTTTAAGGATTTTTAACTGGAGAATTAATTATCTTTAAAAATTACAATTTTTTTTTGTTTAATTACAAGAGACTTTTGGAAAAGGAAAATTGGTTTTAAGCCAATTTACAATTCGAATCCAACGGCATCCGGCTTCTAGTGCAGCAGGAAACCATTAGTTGCAGTTTCAAATATGTTGAAGTGCATTCCTGCAGACTGAGATAGATAGATTTCTCATAGTAAATATCAAATGAAGAATCTTTATTTCTGACTAATTATTCTGAGGTAATTAGTAACGTAAATTATAAAATTGTAATGTTTTTCATATATATTTGTATTTTATTTTAATTGCAAGGAATAAAAATCACACACATCCGAAATAGTAGTGAACCTAATCTAGTTTTATTGTTATTATTATCTGCAGTGGATTAACAGAATCAGTAGAGCATAGGGGTAAAAAAAGAAAAAAAGTGTTTCCTTCCGGATCTTTACTATTAGAGTTCTAATCTCGCCGAAGTCGACTTCACATTTCATCTCTTCGCAGCTCGATAAAATTTGGTATTAGGCGTGTACTGGATCCAGTGGTATCGCGACTAAAACCTCCTCTTAAAATTACTGCCTTCTACCTAAACAAGAAACTGTTGTTATTTAATTCTTAAAAACATGATGTAGCATTTTCCGTTACGTTTCATTCCGTCTCAATGTGAAAAATTATATCTCACATTCCTTCTTTAAATAGATGCCTATATACGTTTTTGTTGGGGGGGGGGGATTCCCCTTTATAACACACATTTATTGGGACGGTTTTTCGTTCAATATTTCTCTTGGGTGGGTGAGTACGGTTCATTGACTCAATTTGGCTGATCAGCTTATTCCTGTTGGATGTAACAGTGGCGGTATATATGTATATATCTCCATCGTTTAGCAGTGAAGATTCTGTTGGTTGATTAACTGAATCACCTAGTCCTGAATGAACGTGAACAATTCCACAGACACGTGTACTATCAGCCATGACACAGTATGTATAAGGGTGTACCTTTTTTAATTACGAGTATAATGCCCTCGGCGGGCTTCTTTACAGTTTTCATCTAACCAATTTCACTCGCAAGGTGATTTGACTTGAGGCTATAGAACACGCATGAGCAATTTTTTCCAGAAGCGGGCCGCATGAGACATGGCTCGTCATCAGGTGGGCCGCGCTGCTAAAAACAAAAATTCAACGTAATTTTTCGTTGTCATGCCATCGAAAGTCCCACGGGCCGCTCTTTGCTCATGACTGCTATAGAAAAATAACATTTCCCCAAGGTACCATACAAAGGGATTGATCCCAGAACCTCGTGATTATGAAGAAAATTTGTTAACCATTCGGTTACGCTACGCCTACAGTTGTAACTGATTTGGTAGTCGTCACTGATTTCCTGATAAAACGTGTGAATCAGATTTGATGTGTTAGCGTAAACAAGTGACGAGGGAAGTAACAAAAAAGCTAGACCATAAAAAACAATTGTAAGACATAAAAAGTGATATTTTATGATTTAATTACGAAAATATTGAAGGCAAACAGTAGATCTCATCCTCGCACGGACATTTACGGAAACTGCCGAAACCACTACATTTGACTTTCTTACGGTGTAACTATATTATATCCAATGGAAATAGGTCCGGCAATGCCACTTTTTTTTTCCTTCTGTTCATTCATTTCTTTTCTTTTTTGTTTAGGTCGTTCTTTGTGTTTTCTTTATATATTTCTTGATTAACTTTTAAGTAATGAATAAAAGCAGCTCAAATCTACAGTAGACTGTCTTTTTTTCACCTATTGAGGGGAAGTGATGATAATTGCGAGTAAAAGATGTGATGTTCTGAAACAAGTGATTTTCCTGTGGTTTGAATTCGTTTTTCTTTTTTTTTTTTTAATTTCCTGTATCTAAATAAAAGTTTCATATTAACTTGGAATCTGTTTAATATTGGTTTCAGATTTTGACACGAGGCCAGTAATTTCGGGGAGGAGGTAAGTCGGTTACATCGACTCCAGTGCTCGACTTGTACTTATTTTATCCCCCAAAAAATAAAAGGAAAACTCGACCGCAACGGAATTTAAACTCACAACGTAAAAACAGACGAAATACTGCTAAGCAAATTGACCGGCGTGCTAATCGCCGCCTTAAATCGGTTCAATATATAAAAAAATAAAAAAATTTTAAAAAAACATTGCTTCATTACTTTTTTTTATAAGCGTTTTGTATATTTTTTTCTCTCACTGATGTTATTTTTGTTAATTCTGTTTTTCACTAATTTCAGTCGACTTGCGGCCATGCTGGGGCATCGCCTTGAAGGGTTTTGGTTGAACAAATTGACTCCAGTACTTGTTTATTTGTTCTTCTAAAGTTTGATACCTATTTAAACGGTCTCGTTTTTGGCGAACCAGTAAGTTCGTAAACAAACCAACAATGATTAGGTGGTGCACAAAACTAAATAGATACGAAATGATAAAAATTTTAAAGTCATAAAACTTAAGTTTCAGTAAAAAAGAGAGTTTAAATTTCTCAAAATTATATAACACATCATTTAACATCTACCTTTGATACTGTTGTTGGGGAAACAGTTTACAAGCTGAACTGTCAGTTTTTGCCAGATTTTGTATGATTAAATACCCTTCCTAGCAACAAACCACTTTCCAGGGTCTATTACTGGATACTGGATGGTTTCCATGTTGAAGCTCCTAGGAGCCTGTTCGCAGGTCCTTTTCCACTAGTACAATTGATTTGTCGTGTGTGATACAACACTTCGACAGTTGTAGCTAATCGTAACAGACAGGGTCAAATTTTGCAGAAAGCTCTCACCAATGTGCATCAAGCCTGTTCTTGAAGGCATTGACTGATGGAGCTACGACCGCACTGTTCGGCAGACTGTTCCGGGTGGCCGTCACACGCTGTATGAAAAAGCAGCTTCTAATGTTGAGCCTGCAGTGTGATCTTTCCAATTTCAGGCTGTGTCCTCTCGTATTTCTGCCTTGGAAGTAGTTGAATTGGGGGAAGTTGGTCAGGTACAGGCCATGCGTATACTTATACATGTTGATCGTATCCCCACTGAGACGGCGATGTTTGAGACCAGGCAGGTTTAGTGCAGCCAAGCGCTCTGAGTACTTTTGTGCGGCACCAGCACTAGTGAGGTCACTAAGAAATTTCCAAGACCAAAAAGCCCTCACAAGAGAGTGGGAGTAAAGTAGAAAGGGAGATAATTTTATGTTTGATGTTAAGAGACTGAAATATGACAGAGACAAGAGCATGAGTCTTGCTTGTTATATATACATGGTTATCCAATGTTATATAAAAAGAGGGTGAGTGGGAGTAGCAAGAAACAGACAAGTTGGTGGTGATTAAGGTGTCAGAATGTAGAGAACAGGATAAGTTTGTATGAGTCTGAGTGGAAAGTGACATGGTTAGAGGTGGGTGTAGGGGTGAATGTAGTTGATGGTAAATATGAGTTTGATGGGAAAGTGATGAAAAATAGAAGAGGCTCAGGAAGGGGGAGGTGATAAGTGGTAGCACAGAAAGGGTGGAGAACCAAAGAATAATAAAGCAGTAAGAAATGATGTATGAGGGGGATTAGTGGGTAAAAGAGAGATATGGATGTACGGGGACAGAGATGGAGATCAGAGGTACTAAAGTGCAGATATAGTCAGTGGCAGTTGTGAGAGGGTATTAAGAATGAGATATTACTCGCTTACTTGTTTCAGTCTTTTGACTGTGGTCATGCTGGAGCACCGCCATAAGATGTAGTTAGGAAGAAAAAAGGGAGAGAGAGAATGGGTGGCACAGAAAGGGTGAGTAGTGGAAAAATAAAGTGGGATGGGATGATATTGAGAATGGGGGATAGATGACAAGGGTAAGAAGCTCCCAGGAGAAAGACAACTGGCATTATGAAAGGAGATGAAATAGAGTGATACCTTGCAGTACAAGTTTCATTCATTCATTCCATGACCAAACTCGTCTTACGATTTATCCGTTTTACAAATCAATTTTCTCTACTGAAATTAACTAAAATATAATTAATCCATTCCACCTCCCAAAAACCACTCAAAATTAATCTTTTGTGGATTTTAAAACAGAAAAGGTACAGTTACAAGTAAAATGACAATTATAAAAATGAGAATGCAAAAGAAATATGTAAACTGGTTTTATTAACTGAATTACCTTAAAGATGGGACGATTTGTGTGCTCGTACTGCAGATTTCCATTCATATTTCAAGACAAAAATTCGCACAAGTCTCAGCTTGTACAGCAAATTACTCGTATAATGGGGCACTCGTACTGTGAGGTTCTACTGTATGTAGCTCAGCTTTCATAAAATTACAGCAGCTGCAAAGTAGCATAATTAGAGGAGTGATAGAAAGATGAGAGCCTGAGGAAGGTTTGACAGAGGGGAGCATGTTTAAGAAGCTTGCTTCACAACCATGTGGTCTTGGGTTCAGTCCTATTGCACAGCACTTTGGACAGCCCCAGGCCAACCAAAGCCTTGTGAGTGGATATGGTAGACAGAAACTGAAAGAAGCTCATCATGTATATGTGTATGTATCTCTTTTCCAATTGCCTTTTGCTCCATACAAGACCTCTAAGCTGCATCTACAGATTGTATCTATAGTGTGATGTTATGTGTTGCCAAATACTGAAACATATGTAGCATTTGGAATAAAGGAGTGCCAAGTTATGCCCATGTTCTTTTCTCTCATATATATATATATGTATAT
>NC_069006.1:3636716-3638836 GCF_001194135.2 Octopus bimaculoides
ATATATATATATATATATATATATATATATATATGTGTGTGTGTTCAAAATGGAATGATATATATAAATATCATTTAGCAACTGAGCAGAAAACTGCCGAGAGAGCAGCCTGGCTGCTGCTAGTATATACAATAATAATAATTATATTTCAAATTTTACCAAATTTCTTGGTACTTATTCAAAATGATGAAATAAATGCTAATTTTCAAAAGAAATACATTTCTTTTGAAATAAAGAAAATTAAACAAAACAAAGCAATAATTCACATATTCATACTTAATGTGCTCTACCAAATTCAAATGTGAATATGCCAATCACTGGTGTATTTTGTCTGCAGAGAACAACTTCTTATTTCCCATTTATATAACTCCTCCCATCAACACTATCATTTACTCCTCCCCCTCATCTGATTCTTTCTCTCTCACTCTGTGTGTGTGTTCATGTGTAGCCTTCTTTTTACTTATTGCCTGCCACCAAGCCTAGTATGTACATTCATTCTGCACCTCTTATTCCTTCTCCTCATTTGTCCTTATGAGTCACTCTCTCACTCTGTGTGTGTGTGTATCCTTAGCATTCTTTTACTCATTGCATACCACTAAGCCTAATATGTGCATTTATCCACCTCTTACTTCCTCTGTTTCTATGATTCTTTCTCTCTCATTGTGTATGCATGTGTTCGTAGCATTCTTTTACTCATTTCATGCCACTAAGCCTAGTATGTGCACTCGTCCTACACCTCTTATCTTTACTTTCTCTCCTCCTCCTCCTCCTCTCTCTATATAATATAACATAACTGGAGAAATCAACAAACCAGCCAACAAATGTGTTAGCAGTTATTGTATAGAGAAAAGTTGGCTAATCTGATAATAAATTCCATGTTGCTGATATAAGGTGGTGGCTCATGGCTTAGTGGTTAAGGTATTGGATTCATGATTGTAAGATTGTGGTTTCAATTCCTAGACTAGATAACACATTGTGTTCTTGAGCAAAGCACTTCATTTCATGTTGCCCCACTCCACTCAGCAGGCACATTTGAGTATTTCCTGTGACGGACTGGTGTTCCATCAAGGTTGCGGTGGGGGAGGATATATATGCCAGAGAAACCCGGAGACCAGCCCTGTGTTCCTTTCAGAGTAATGTGGACTAACCATACTGAAATAGACTGGTGGAGGTGCATGGTTCAGTGGTTTGGGTGTTCATCTCACGATTGCAAAATTGTTGTTTTGATTCCTGGAGCGGGCAATGTGCTGTGTTATTGAGTAAAACACTTCATTCATGTCATGTTGCTCCACTCCACTGGTAAAAATGAGTTACCCCGCAACAGAATAGTATCTCATCCAGGGAGGAACTTATACACCAGGAAACCATCCCTATGCTCCTTATGGGGTCATGTGGACTAACCATGCTGTTGATATAAATGAAAAAGACAATTACACCCCAAAAAACTGCCTTGAGTAACACAAATCTTGATTGGAATAGTTAGAGAGGAAACTGTCTTCAATATAAATATATTGAGTTCTGTTAGACAAATAAAATTTGATCTGTTTGATTATGTGTGTGTTAAAATGATAAGATTACATTTATGAGGTTGTTGTGACCAACAGAATTCAATAAATTTGTTATATCAATGTAGAAAACATCTATCAAGTGTTTGTTATTATCTGTTTATTTTGTCCAAGTGTCTAGACAAGAGAGTTGTTGAGTAATTGTAGAGTGAGTGGTAGAAATGAAAGCCTTGTTGATTAATTGATAAAAGTTTATTGTGAGTTCAATAATTTAAAATATTTCTTCTTGTAAATCAATTTTTAAAAAAAACGATTTACTGTATGTGTTTAATAAAATAATTAATCAGAATTTTTTTTTTTTTTTTATATCAGATGGTAAGATTTTTCTAAACATAGGGGATATGTTGGCAACTTTCCAAATTGACAGAAATAGGTGCAGGTGTAGTTGTGTGGTTAAGAAGTTTGCTTCCTAACCATACAGTCTTGGGTTCAGTTCCACTGTGTGATACCTTGAGTAAGTGCCTTCTACTGTAGCCCTAGACCTACCAGAGGCCTGTGAGTGCATTTGGTAAACTGAAAAAATTCTATTGTGTGTGTGTGTGTGTGTGTGTGTGT
>NC_069006.1:3639511-3640228 GCF_001194135.2 Octopus bimaculoides
CTGGATGCCCTTCCTAAAGCCAACCACTCCAAGAGTGTAGTAGGTGTTTTTATGAGCCAGTCAGGTGGCACTGGCATCGACCAAGCTCGAATGGTGCTTTTTATATGCCACCAGCACAGGTGCTAGTCAGGTGGCACTGGCATAAGCCACGACTACTATTTCACTTGGCTCAACAGGTCTTCTCAAGCACAGCATATTGCCTGACGATTGAAGGGGTACTTTTAAACAGACCAGTTATGTGACACTGGCATCACTTGGCTTGCTGGGGTTGTGCTTCACCACCTCATCCCATGTCTTCCTGGGTCTATTCTTCCACAGGTTCCCTCCACTGTTAGGGCATGACACTTCTTCACACAGCTGTCCCCATCCATATGCAACACATGACCATACCAGCGCAGTCGTCTCTCTTGTGCACCACATCTGATGCTTCTTATGCCCAACTTTTCTCTCAGGGCACTTACACTGTCGTGTATGCACACTGACATTACACATCCAGTGGAGCATATGAGCTTCATTTCTTTCAAGCCTATGCTTGTCCTCAGCAATCATAGCCCATGTTTCACTGCAGTATAGCATGGCTTGGCTGTTCGCACACATGTATCATACAGTCTACGTTTCACTCTGAGTGAAAGGCCCTTTTTATGTTAGTTATATATATATATATATATATATTAACCTCTTTGACTTGTTCTCAGTCTTTTGACTGTGGCCATGCTG
>NC_069006.1:3640712-3641615 GCF_001194135.2 Octopus bimaculoides
GTAAAAGCACCCACTACACTCTCTGAGTGGTTGGCGTTAGGAAGGGCATCCAGCTGTAGAAACTCTGCCAAATCAGACTGGAGCCTGGTGTTGCCATCCGGTTTCACCAGTCCTCAGTCAAATCGTCCAACCCATGCTAGCATGGAAAGCGGACGTTAAACGATGATGATGATGATGATGATATATATATATATGTATATATATTTATATATATGTATATATATATATATATATGTATGTATGTATGTGTGAGTGCATGTATGCATCTCTAGTCATCATGTGACAGTTGTAAACCGTCATCGTTGTCGCCGTCATTATCGTCAACATCAAACAAGTGAGGTTGTTCATTTCCGATCTTCCATAAGAAGCATGTCTAGCCATGGAAAAATATTACCTTCACTGGAAACAGATGGGGTTGGCAACAGAAACTGGCACCCATGCTGGATATATGTGACATGTAAAAGGCACTCACTCATGCTGGTGATGTATAAGACACTTGTGCTGGCACAAGGTACAGGTGCCAGTGACACATAAACAGATACAGGTGCCAGTGATACATAAAAAGCATCCATGCCTCTGATGCATAAAAGGTACCCATGCTGGTTACACATTAGAGGTACCCGTGCCGGTAACACATAAAAGGTGTCTGTAGAGTTTATACAAATACATCAAAATGTTCTCCTCACCATTTCACTTTATAGTATATAGTAATACATATCTAGGTAGCTGCTGCATTCTAGTAGCTCTCATGCGAAACTGAGAGAGAAGACACATTTCTCATCAAAAAATAATGAAAGGAAATACGGTGATATATATATATATATATATATATATATATATATGTATACATGTCTCTTAAAGGATAGAGTTTTTGGCTAAGACTGTTAACAGATACTATATATT
>NC_069006.1:3642580-3643686 GCF_001194135.2 Octopus bimaculoides
ACACACACACACACACACACACACATATATATATATATAAATCAGCAAAAATATCACAAAAACTGTTACTCAGAGTTTCACGCATCCTTTCGTCAGACTGTCCAACAAACGGGAACGTGAAACTGAGTAAGTTTTTGTGATATTTTTGCTGCTTTTTAATAAAGCAAATTACTCTACCTCTGGTATTCAAGTACTATTTTTCCCACTTTGTTTCGCATTTATGTGCTTACTCTGGTATCATCATCATCATCATCGTTTAACGTCCGCTTTCCATGCTAGCATGGGTTGGACGATTTGACTGAGGACTGGTGAAACCGGATGGCAACACCAGGCTCCAATCTAATTTGGCAGAGTTTCTACAGCTGGATGCCCTTCCTAACGCCAACCACTCAGAGAGTGGTATATATATATATATGTGTCTTTGTGTTTCTCTCCCCCTATCACTTGACAATCAGTCTTGGTTTGTCTATGTCCCTGTAATTTATGGTTCAGCCCAAGAGACGGTGAGAATAAGTACAGGACTTAGAGAAATAAGTACTGGTGCTGGGGTCAATTTGTTTGACTAAACTCTTTGAGGTGGTGCTCCAGCCTGGCTACAGTCCAGTAACTGAAGGAAGTAAAAGATAAAAGATAACTACTTCAAAAACCTGCAACTCCTCTGCCCTGATTATAAACTCACCTAAATACCAGTAATTATTGATGCATTTGGTTTATACATTATTTACATTCGACAGATATTTGTCCTCATCCTGTTTGTTGTTAGCACATCGTTTCAGCTGATATACCCTCCAGCCTTCATCAGGTGTCTTGGGGAAATTTCGAACCTGGGTTCTCATTCCTAAGGTATTTTTCAATGTTGTTGTTATTATTATTATTATTATTATTATTATTATTATTATTATTATTATTCAGGTCACTGCCTGAAATCAAACTCAGAATCTTCGGGTTAGTAGCCTGCACTCTTAACCACTACGCCAAATGCCCGTGGGCATTTGGTTTATGTTAATAAATCTTCAAGTGACAATCCAGAAAACTAGGACTTTCCGTCAGAGGAAGACAGTGGATGACACCCACTTCTAAATACTATCACTAAATGAAACAGGAAA
>NC_069006.1:3645946-3649736 GCF_001194135.2 Octopus bimaculoides
TATATATATATATATATATATATATATATATATATATGGGGGGAGATAGAGATACACACACAGGTATATCAAATACCATACAACAAAAATTCTTGATCTGTTAAAATTATCTCCACCTCTAAATGATGCATCATAATTCCCATATGGCAATTTAAGACCAATCCACTTGACAAGGGGGAGATAATTTCAAATTTCATACATTTTCCAGTCAAAGGATAGGTTTGTTATCTGGAGGTAAGAGGACAGATGTGGACATATACATGCATTTTCGGTCAAAGCAGAATAATGTTGGCTAGCATGCCCTTAGCTGTACATCTGTCATGCTCATGTTGACATGAGACTGTTTAAGAGGAACATTAGAGGCACCTGTATCACTGATATTGGAAGGAGACAGTAAATAAACTGACCTTGGGTAAATAAACTACCCCCAGGTCAATATCCTAACCTCAGGTAAATAAACTGATTGCAGATCAAGAAACTGACCTAAGGTCAATATACTGGCCTCAGATAAATAAATTGATCACAGGTTAAAAAAATTGACCGAAGGTCAATATCCTGACCTGAGATAAACTGATCATAGGTCAATATGCTGACCTCAGGTAAATAAATTGATCATAGGTCAAGAAACTAACCTTATGTCAATAGTGACCTCTGATCTCTGATGAATTATCCTGTCTCTTTGCTACTAACTTATACCCCCCCCGCCCTCTCTCTTGTTCCCCACCTTCCCATATCCCTCTACTCACACTACTCTCTACTTCGTACACACTGTATGTTCTCCCTCCTCCTCTCGTATTGTCTCCTTCATTCGTGATTTACCCCACTACTAAACTTTCTCCCCTCCCCTACTCTTTCTCTCTTAGACAAGTGTCCGAGTCGTTGATTCGCTCAACACAACTCAATTCACTGTAATTTATTTATTCCACCCGACGGCCAATTCAGGACCTCACTTACTTGCCTACTTTGCAGTTACGTAGATTGGGTCGAGTATTTTTAAGCCAAAATATATTTCAGAATCTGTTTATGAATGTAGACTGACAAGCTCTTCGGAAATGGTTCACAAACGACGTAAAAATGAAGATAACGAAAGTATGTTTGATTAATGGAATATATTCGCTACAGTCGACATAACAACTTTCTTAAAAAAACATTTCCCCTTTACGTGACGTTTTCCTACAGCTATTTCACATATAATTTGGTGTTTCGTAACCACAACTATTCAAACGGGGGCACAGATGAAAGAATTTCTTCGAAGCCTCGCAGTATGAGCGACCCTGTTGATAAATTCTATAAAAGTATCGTAGAAGATGTTGTTCAGTCCAGCCGTGAACTGTTTATAGATGAAGGTATCGACGAAACTGTTCTTACGGAGATGAAAGCAGCGTGGTTAAAGAAAATCCAAGATTCTAAAGTGTTTGAATTTTCTAAAGTGAACAGAACAAATGCTGATGTTAATGGTTATGGAATTATTTCTCCTGTGTGTAGCAACAACAATTCTGAACTATTTGTTCCTTCTATTCATTTGGCGAGACCTCGCATACGCGGACCACGAAGTTCTTGTACAACTGCTACTATAGCCCTGCCGTATGGACTTTACAACCAGCAAATTAGGGATTTAAATAATGCCGGAATCTCTCTTCAACATAATGGTAATGGACATTTTTTAGCCATTCTCCCACCAGAACAACATCTACTGCAGCCACTTTCTACTGCTTGGACTTCTGAGAATTCAGGGTTAGGGTCCCATTCTGTTAAAGATAACAACAAACCGACTTCACGGTGTTTTCCTTTAAATTTAAATTTGCCTTCCATTCACCAAAATGGAAGCTCGCCTTCCAAATTGCATGGTCCGGCTACCAAAACCCATTTACCATTAAGGGTTGCTGTAATTAGTGAAAGTACTACACCGACTACAGTTAGTTCTTCTCTGTCCAGTGCTACCGGTCAAGTTAGTTCTACTAGGGTTGTACATACAAACGTTAATTCTGTCAAGGACCTGAATAATTGTGACAACACCAATGCAAATGACCCTGTTGGTCAGTTGTCAACGAATGAAAGTGAGCTACTTGGAGATGCTGGACCAAACAACAGGACCCGCTGTAGCATTTCTGAGAAAAACGATAGTAACTCGGTTCAACAGGTACAGAAAAGTTTAATAACCACACATACAGAAACCAATAAAGCGAACAGCGAATTTTTAACTCCTCAAGTCTCCTCTTCTACTCAGTCTTGTCACGGAGGAAATATGGAGCAGAATTACTTTTGCAGTTCGAACCAGCCCAATCGTCTTCCCGTCTCTTCACTTTCCCACCAAGATAACTTTACAGGTTACTCTACAGTTAAACCATTGCCTCCTTTTTACCACGAGAGTAGAACGTCGGTGGACAACACTCCGTCCACTCTAGAGGACTTTCTTGAGGATATCTCCGGCCCACTTTCGCAAAATTATCAAAGTTACGTTCCAGACGAAAAACACCCTAAATTTCCTCCAGCTGATACCACCACCTCCAATAATAATAATAAACCTACCTTGTTAAATGACTCACTGGGCCAGACCCCCATCATGTCTGTGGCATCATCTTCAGATAATTCTTGTAAAGGAAGTGGCCTCAGAAAAATATGTCAGTTAAGTGAGGAAGATATGAAAACTATAGAGGAAATTTTACAAATGGACGGAACTAATGACACAGAAATAGAGGACCTAGCTGGACATAATTTGGGCAATGGCACAAACATGTCTCCAGTCAGGGTCAAAAGCAAAAGTTTGAATATGTCTTGTCAATTTGATGGTGAGAACACGGGTTCAATTTCTTCCTCTGACAACAACACAAGCAAAGATGAAGAAAGCAGCAGCGAATCTGAAAGTAGCAGCATAAGCGATGAAATTGACGAAGAAATTGTAGACATTGGTATTGAATCTGACCCGTTAAATACTGCCGACGATGACAGCGATGCCGACATTTGCGCCATGTTCGAATCAGAAAACGTTATCGTCTGTCAGTTTGTGAAGATTTCTCGCATCAAAAACAAATGGAAGTTTCAGTTAAAAGACGGCATTTTGAACCTGTTTGGTCGAGATCTGTTGTTCTCTAAGGCAGTCGGAGATGCTGAATGGTAACAACACCGAGCAAATTTAATTCAAGTCTTTGCAGTCAATGTTTTTGTTATAAATCTTAAATTATTGATGAACCCTTTAATCACTGTTGCTTAGCCCCAGGTCAGCCTTGACCCGGTTAATCTATGATAATACATTCCAGTCAGGAACATCCCAGTTTTTATTCAGACATATCTCGTGCTATTCCGTGTTCCGATTTTTTTTTTGATTTTTTTTGTAAGGCAATAAAGGTGAAATATGAGGGGGACATGACTATTGTTTCTAGAAGATAATACCATGTCGAGGACCCATAGTGGTTAGTATTTAATCTTTGTTGTATTTCTTTGTGATAGCTAAACAAACAGCAAATGGTGTCCGTGAATTGGGGTTTCTATTTCTGTTCGGAATCTCTTTAAGTTGCAATTGTAAATGATGTTGAAATAAGCACGAACACAGCATCCATATTTATGATTGTTTCCTCTGTTGTGTTATGATCGGATGGGTGAGGGTAGCTACATCTGGCCAGTACCTTCATCTTATGTTACAGCAAGTGACTTGACTCTATTTGAAAGCTGACGAAATGTCACAAATATAGATGGAAAACCGGTTGGAACGTCAGGTGAAAAAAAGATTACGATAGTTGTTTTAATTTTATCTTTTTTTTTAGTGTGTGTGTAATATATATATATATATATA
>NC_069006.1:3650405-3651526 GCF_001194135.2 Octopus bimaculoides
TTAATAAAGTGAAACAACAGATAAGCGAAGCAAGAAATAACTGAAAACAGCTCGTCAAACTTGTTTCACGAGCTGCTTTTGGCAAAACTTCGAAGTCGTAGAACTAATGTGTTTTTATTGCCAGCGAAGACCACACCCGTTCACCGTCCAGGTAGAACCACAGGTGCCTCAGCCTCAGCCTCAGCGCATCAATAGCCAAGGCATCCCTAGCCCACCCTTTGACGGTTGTTGCCAGCAAATAGAGCGTCTCACAAGCGGTTTCGAGCCCTGCCACAAGAAGTGGAAGAGCTGTCTTTCCAGCTTGATCAACCACGAATCAGAACAAGGCACGACGGTTAGGCGGTATGTGATGACCAATGCGATTAACACATTGGCCACCTCCTCCCTCCCTTTCAGGGATAGCCACCGCCAAGAGCAGGTCTTGGCAATGTGGGTCACCCTGCTCGATACCTCGGCCCAATTCTTCTCTATTTGGAGGTCTGGTCCGAACCAAACTCCTCGCAACTTAATCGGACCCTCCGTCCAACGTCCCAGGATGCTGTCAGAAGGTATCGACTTGCCTCTCCATGTGCCGACTGATTTTTCACGATTAAGTTTTGCTCCTGCCACAGTCTCGTATTCCTTAATGGCCTTGCTTACCCTCTGTAGGTGAGCCATTTTGGTCGCGATGACAGTGATGTCATCCGCGTAGGCTGAAACCGACATCTCATATCCTGGCTGTCTCGGAATGCCGCTCAGCTTTCGCAGCAATGGCTCAAGAGCCATCACATACAAAAAGGGGGAGAGCGGACATCCTTGACGAACCGAGCGTTTGACGTGGAACGACTTAGAAGGAAAGCCGTTCAGCCGAACTACCGAGTCGATGTTGTCATACATTTGAATGATCCACCTGAGGAAGCCAAGACCCAGGCCGAACTGTTCCAGAACGGACACCAGGTTGTGATGGTCGACCCTATCAAAAGCTTTTGATTGATCTAAATGGACCACTGCCCCTCCCTTACCGGAATCGTTATTAATTCCCTCTATAATGTATCGCATAAGATGGAGATTATCCTGATTGAATCTGCCGAGAATGGCACATGTCTGTACTCCCCCGATCAACCCATCTGCGACACGCATCA
>NC_069006.1:3652317-3656226 GCF_001194135.2 Octopus bimaculoides
GGGGTAATTTTTCTTTGAGTGTCCTGAGTTTTTCTTTTGGTCGTTGTAATGTTGGGTTGGATGTCGTTAATATTTTCCCTTTTTTTTTAGTTCTTACTACCGACCAGCCGTCTTTTTCCCCCGGCTTGTTGAACACCATCAGTGCCGAGGTTCTGCTGGTCGGTCTTTTGGTTTTGTTCTTTTTTTCTCCTCTTCTTCTTTCTCCCTGCGGGTGGGGCAGTTTACCTGAATGTGGCCTTTTTCGCCACATTCGTAGCATCTGGGTTTCCTGCCCTCCATCATTACCCGCAAGGTGGTTTCTTCTCCGATGTGGATGTTCTCAGCAATTTCTTTTAATGTCTGGGGGCGGTGGGGGAGCTTGGATTAATACAACAGTTAATACAACAACAGAACTGTTCATTACAAAACCTTAGAAAAGTGCCTTAGCTAATATTTAAGTAAACATTATTTTTATGAAGTCAGGCTTGGTAGAAGAGATTGTCTGGATTAAAATTTGCATGTAGTCATGAGCGTCAGGTACAAAATTAGCAAATGCAAGACCCAACTTCGCATGCAGGACCCAGGGTGATGCTTTGAGACTTTTTTTTCGTTGTAAGAGTGCTTCTTATATGCCTTCAAAAACAGTGATAGCATGTGAAAAATATTTCGTGTATTTGCTGTTAAAAGCTCTTTCTTCTAGCGTTTAATAAACTTGGCAAACAATCACGATTTCCTCAAGTTGTGAATATAAATGGACGAAGTTTGGATGTCAGCCGTTTTTGTTTTTTTTTTTCTTTATGCTTTGTTGTTGTTTTTTTTATATTTTACTGTTACGGGCCATTCATTTTCGCAAATTATACCATCTAACAATTTTATAATACTGTTTAAAAAGAGAAAAACAGAAAAGAAAGAGGCATAAGCATGCTTGTGTGATTAAGAGGTTCGCTTTGCAACCAAGTCGCACTGCTTGCACTTTGGGCAAGTGTCTTCTATAGCCATGGGCCTACAAATGCTTCGTGAGTGAATTTAGTAGGCAAACTGTGGAAGCTTATTGTGTGGGTGTGTGTATTTGTGGTTTGTTTACGTCCCTGTAACTTGACGACTCGGCTAAAGATGTCGATAGAATAAGTACTAAAGTTAAAGGAAAAACGTAAGCATTGGGATCGATTTGTTGGACTAAACTCTTCAAGGAAACCATTAAAAGAAACCATTAAAAGATAAAATGTACTTCACAAAATAACTTAATCTCACTGAAATAACCTGGGTCTGCTTCCAGTCGTTAGAGCAGCGGACTCGCGGTTTCGATTCCCAGACCGGGCGTTGTGAGTGTTTATTGAGCAAAGACACCTAAAGCTCCACAAGGCTCCGGCAGAGGATGGTGGCGAACCCTGCTGTACTCTTCCACCACAACTTTCTCTCACTCTTACTTCCTGTTTCTGTTGTGCCTGTAATTCAAAGAGTCAGCCTTCTCACACTGTGTCACGCTGAATATCCCCGAATATCCTACGTTAAGGGTACACGTGTCTGTGGAGTGCTCAGCCACTTGCACGTTAATTTCACGAGCAGGCTGTTCCGTTGATCGGATCAACTGGAACCCTCGACGTCGTAAGCGACGGAGTGCCAACAACAAGTGCTTCCTCTAAGGCCTTATATCATATCTAGCTGACATTTTGTCGTTCATTATTTTACTATTCATTCAAATTGTATTTTCTCTGCCCAAACGGCACTAATTTACATAAAAAGCGACACTTAATCTTCTTCGTGATTTCTGGCTTTCGCTGCATTTGATATTTGCCCTGGTTAGGGATGAAGAAAAGAACAATTATTTAAAGTTATTAGACCTATTTATTATTGGAATAAATAACATTTTGTCCAGGGAAACACCTTTACTTTTTGTTAAGCTAAATATTTCCACTTTTAGGCTTCCTTCGGAAACGATCGATTTTGTATACTTCTAAATAAGTAGCCTTCTTTTATCTCAGAATTTTGTTTTTCTTACTTTAATCATTTCCAGTGCGATTCGAATTGTCGCAGAAAACATTTTTACTGTAGTGTTTTGCGGGAATAGGGGTTGTCGCTCTATTCATTACAACTATTGTTTTACGTTTTTGAAATTTGAATAAATTTTACCGCTTTTCAGACATTTGACGGAGTGCCAAGTAGAAACAAACAAACAAATTTATGTGACAACCCAAGCATTGCATATAACAGCATAACTCATACTGTATTGGTGCTTTAATGTGTGTCTGCATCAGTGGTTTCCAAGGTAGGCAGTACTGTCCCCCTTGAGGGAAATGGAAAGAAAAGTGGGATAATAATGGGATGACCAAAATGGGGTGACAGATGTAAAAAAAAATATATTAATGGGTTAATTAGGTTTAGGTTTTATTTGTGAAATACAATTTTGAATTTGTAGCAGAAAGTGGTCTATATTTGTTGTGGGGGGGGGAGCGCTAGGAATGTGGCCTGGGTGCCAAGGGGGCAGCAGCCTGAAAAAGTTTGGGAACTACTGGTTTACATATACGAAAGTATGGCCATGTGGTGAAGACGTTCTGAGTTGCATCCCTACTGCAAGGCATTTTTGGCAAGATGTTTTGACTTAAGACATGGGAGTGAAACTGAACTGACATAAAAAAAAAACAAAAAACGCTGTGGAGCTCCTTCCCCACCATCATCAGATAGAGTCTCCCTGTAATTCAAAGGTCTACCATTGTCTCATGTCACACTGACTCTGCTTGCATATTATGTTAAGAGTACATATACAGGCTGTCCACAAGGTCTGGGTACATGGAGTAAATAAAATCATAACATAAACAATTAAATATAAGAAATAATAATTTCTGAAAGTATGTGTTAATCCCCATGTACCTAGACTTTGTGGACACCCTGTACTTGTATAAATACTTGAAATGCGTAATACTTTCAGCAGCTGAACATTGCTAAACCGATGGCTATTGGGAACCGGAGGGTTCTTCCTGGTCAATCACATCATATGGTGGCTATTACTGTCCTCAAGAGCAGACACACCAGGCTGGTTTCTGTCTCTCATACCTCTGGCAGCCTTCCTGGAGTAGATTATTAACTGATTATTGCAGTACATATAAACTGGATAAGTTCATACTTGACTACAAATTGCAGTCCCATCCAGTACTGTGAGGGCAGGCAGCTTCCCTATCATCTGGCTGTAACTTCCCACTTTGTGACTCGGAATTTGCCATTGGTAGATGAGGCCTGCTTGGAGGTATTTTACATTTGTTGTTTTGTTCCATGTGGCCACAAAGATTTTCTGGCCCTTCTGGAGCCATACTTTATCACGGGCAGCAGCAGACGTGTGGTATAAGAGACTGGTCACTTTAATTTGCTCCAATGCCACTCTTGCTGCAGTGAAGGCATGCGGCCTAATGGTTAGGGTTTTGTAGTTAAGATCACAAGATTGTAGTTTCAATTCCCAGACAAAGTGGTGCATAGTGTTCTTGAGGAAAAAACTTCATGCTGCTCCTGTCCACTCAGTTATAAATGAGTTATCCTGCAATGGACTGGCGTCCTGTTCAGGGAGTTGAGATCTTGATCACTTAAATGCCATGGGAACTGGGTAACTGGTCCTATGGGTCCCATGACTTGAGACAGTAATGTTCAGGGGTTGATGATGATGATGATGACTGTAGCTGGTGAACAGCCAAGAAATGTGAAGACAACCTCATCTCATCTGCTTAGTCTGGAGCCATGTATATATATATATATATATATTCTTTTCTTTTCAGTCATTTGACTGTGGCCATGCTGTAGCACCGCCTTCAGTCGAGCAAATTGACTCCAGAACTTATTCTTTGTAAGCCTGGTACTTATTCTATTGATCACTTTTGCCAAACTGCTGGGTTATGGTTACATAAACACACAAGCATCAGTTGTTAAGCAATGTTGGGGGGGGGG
>NC_069006.1:3656302-3657857 GCF_001194135.2 Octopus bimaculoides
TATATATATATATATATATATATATATATATGTGGATGTGGTAGACAGAAACTGAAAGAAGCCTGTCAGATATATATATATATATATATAAGAGGGGCTTCTTTCAGTTTCTGTCTACCACATCCACTCACAAGGCTTTGGTTCGCACAAAAGGCTATAGTAGAAGACGACACTTGCCCAAGGTGCCACTGAACCTGGAACCATGTGGTTGGTAAGCAAGCTACTTACCACACAGCCATTTCTCCTGAACAAATGTGGTCAAACCTTCAATACATCTATCTAGGAGAGCACAATATGAAAGATTCAGATATCTTGTAATCACAAATTGGTGTTGGATTGTCTGATATGCAGAGGAGATGGCTTGAAAGCATGTTTCATGTTTTGCAGCAGCAGCATCCAGCAGGTGCACTGGTAACAACTGTTGGTCAGAGGAAGAAATTACTGTTCTCTTTGGGTAAGAGGGTGGAGTTCTGAGGGTAAGGTGCTGATACATCGACTTAGAAACCACACCATTTCTTGCCTGAGGAGAACTGTAAAGCAGATTACTTCTCAGGGATCAATTTAGCTATTAAAAATAAAGTTTAAAAATCACTTTAAATTTGTTTGCTCTGAAAGTTTGAAAACTGAACAGGTACCGAACCAAACGAATAGAATTGCAACTCCAGTTGTCTCCCACAGCTTGTTTGGTAGGAACTTGTTTGGTATCAGTTACTTCACTGAGTACAAGACTCTCTGAAGTTAATGGATTTCTTGTTATATGTAGGGGTGCATGGCTTAGGGGTTAGGGTGTTGGAATTATGCCCTTGTCTTGCTATCATAGGATGGTTGTAAACGAGATCACTGATTCTAGTCTTACATCAAAAACATGTCTAACCATGGCAAAATATTATTTTGTGTTGAAACAAGTGAGGGCTGGCAACAAAAAGAACATCCAAAGAATGAAAAGTTTTTTTCCTTGGCAAATTCTATCTGACTGATGCAAGCATGGAAAAGCAAACATTAAATGATATGTGTTCGTCATCAGAGGAAATGAAGGAGGTATTTAAACTAAATTATCTCTTTCTTATTGTATACTATAACTTAGCACAAAATATTTTATTTCGATTTTGTAACTGGTTTGCAAGATTCTTTATGTGAATTCAGGTGTTGAAACAAATTTTGTTGCGTCTAGGGAGAGTCATTTCGCCAATACTAAAACGAACAACGGACTGTTTAACAAAGTTAGACAAACAACTGATTAGTTTCAGCTGATATACCCTCCAGCCTTCGTCAGGTGTCTTGGGGAAATTTCGAACCTGGGTTCTCATTCCTATCGATGTTACTATTATTATTATTATATTATTATTATTATTACTATTATTAATCAGGTCGCTGCCGTGAATCGAACTCGGAACCTTGGGGTTAGTAATACAACACTTCACAAATATCTCCTTCGGGTAAAACCACCAACAGAAGAGAATATGACCAAAAACTGCGTGTACTCCATCCCATGCAGCTGTGGTAGGTTATACAAAGGCGAAACATGTCGCCCCCTCAAAATAAGGGTAGAAGAACA
>NC_069006.1:3658035-3664371 GCF_001194135.2 Octopus bimaculoides
GACCGAGTGCAGATATGAATAGCATATGGGAACCGGTATTGAGGAAGGATAGAAAAATAATAGATTTATAAGCCTTAAAATTCACCCCATAATTGCCCACAGGCATATGGCTTAGTGGTTAAGAGTGCGGGCTACTAACCCCAAGGTTCCGAGTTCGATTCACGGCAGCGACCTGATTAATAATAGTATTAATAATAATAGTAACATCGATAGGAATGAGAACCCAGGTTCGAAATTTCCCCAAGACACCTGACGAAGGCTGGAGGGTATATCAGCCGAAACGTTGTGTTAACAACAAACAAGATGAGGACGAATATCCGTCAAATGTAAATAATTCCTCATCTCTTAAATATAGAACTGTATTATCTCATATTATGAAATATTCTTCAGTCTTTTTAAGACATAGTGCTTAACCCATTACCTACCAGTGATCTCATATGAGATCACTTAAAAGTTACAAATTTCATAATTATCTGTCAACATTTACACATATCTAACCTTTTTGCTAGATCTACTAGGTATATTTCTCTGATATTCAAATGAGGTTTGCTAATTTTTCACCCAATATCTCGCTTATTTCTATTTAAAATGCTATTTTGAAATGTTATTTTGATCATTCCAGCGTGTTTCTAAGGCTGTTTTATGCTAGAAATCAAAGTTTCATAAAAAAATTCCAGTCAATAGAATTATGGGAGGTAATGGGTTAATTGAACAGATTTTTGCTGCTGCCTCTAACAAGTAGAGACTCATATAATTGCTTAATGGCCCAGCACTTACAACATATAATTATAATCCAAAATTGTATCCATAGGGGCAGGAGAGGCTGTGTGGTAGGTAGCTTACTTACCAACCACATGGTTCCAGGTTCAGTCCCACTGTGTAGCACCTTGGGCAAATGTTTTCTGCTATAGCCTTGAGCCAACCAAAGCCTTGTGAGTGGATTTGGTAGACAGAAACTGAAAGAAGCCCGTCTATATATATGTATGTATATGTTTGTCCCCTCAACATCGCTTGACGACTGATGCTGGTGTGTTTGCATCCTCGTAACTTAGCAGTTTGGCAAAAGTGACCAATAGAATAAGTACTAGGCTTACAAAGAATAAGTCCTGGGGTCGATTTGCTCGACTAAAGGCGCTGCTCCAGCATGGCCGCAGTCAAATGACTGAAACAAATAAAAAGAAGATCCCTGCTTTCCTCAATCTGTACACTTATGGTTCTTCTCCTGATCTTCTCAATCTTTTCTAATTCGAAAAGATACGAGACATCATTCACAACGAAGTGTTTTACTCGAGTCGTGTCAATTATACTTTCGCAAAGGCATCGGCTGCAGATCAAAAATGGCATTGGTTTATCTGTAGTTTGGTTATTTAATCCCAATTTTCTTGTTCAGAAAAGTCAACATCTCTCTGGTGCAATTGGTTGGCGTATTTGGCCGTTAACCAAAAGGCTGGTGGTTCATATCCACCAAAGGACATTACGATATCCATTTTGGCTGACTAATGCCTTGTGAGTGACTTTGGTTGATGGAAACTGTGTGGAAGCCCATCGTGTGTCCCTCCCACCACTTGATCATCAGCATTGGTTTGGTTACGTCACTGTAACACAGCAGTTCAGCAAAACAAACCGATATAAGTACCAGAGTCAATTTGTTCGACTAAAAACGTTCAAAGCGGTGCCCCAGCATGGCCGTAGACTAACGACAGAGACAAGTAAAAGATACCGTATAAACTGTCCATTAAAAGGGAAAATTATGCTGTTTTTTTGTTTAGAGTTATCTCCCTTGTCAAATGGCATATTAACGGCAAATTTTATTTCAATTAATTAATAACAATTAAAAATACCTCATCGTATCGTGTACTAATTTTAAAATTGTTCTTGTAAACACAGGGAGAAATTTCTTTTCAAACTATAATGCTTTATAGAAAGTTAAAGAAGTGATTTTAAATTCTCAATCACAGAATAATGCTAATAATATAGCCTGAACAGGATAAACTACCCCTATTTTGCAGAGAAAAGTGTAGGTGACTAGCTGTGGACTCGAACTCACATCCCCGTCATTACATGTGACGATGCTTTGACCGATTAAGCTAAACTACCCACTACAAATTCCTCTGCAAATTAAGATCTATAAATCTCGCTTTACATATAAATTTCATGCTTCTTAACAAAGGAAACTTTAACAAGAATTCTTGGCTAAATTTTATGAAGAACGCCAACAATGGTAACAGGTTTCCTCGGTATCACTAGGGCAGGACCTATATATATATAAATTAAAAGGGTAAAGGATTATCAATTTATTAATTAATAAATCAATTAACAATTAATAATTTTGACCAAGCCCATCGGTATGAAAGCACCATTATTGGTGGAGAACTTATTTAAAAGCTCATATATATTTATAAATATAATTAAGGGATCAGCAAATATTTGCTTCACCATATACCGAAGTTCAGAAATAGCAGCTAAAAAAGCTGAGAATCCCACAGATAGCATCACTTGTAACTCACAAAGAAAAAACCATGAAAAACTAACCAATTCCGACGTTATATATATATATATATATCACCATTCATTTAATAGCTGCTGTCCCATGTTTCTTTGGATCAAATAGAATTTCTTGAAGCAGATTTTTAACAGCAGGTTTCAGATAGTACTTGTATGATGGTGATATCAAGACAAGATAACACCAAGTCAAACATAATGGGCTTTCAGTTTCTGTCTACCAAATGCCTTGGTTGGCCTCCAGCAATAATAGAAGACACTTGATCAAAGCCATTTAAAAAATTCCATTCAGTATGGTGAGTGAATGGTCGATGGTGAAACTTTCAGTAGGAATGGTCATACTGGAAATCTTGAGACAAGTCCCACAGATTGACTAGAATAAGTTTTGGCAGGAGGGCATTTGAGGGAGCCTGCAGTGTGAGAAATGAAAAGGGCGGAAGAGTTTTGGAGTTGGTTTGTTTACTTGTATTAGCCATTTAATTCCTCATTTCTTAGAATAAATCTCTCTCGAGGGTTGTGTTTTTTTGCAAGATGCACAGTGACCACACTATATGCTAGTGCCGTGATTAAAAAGTGGTTGACCTAAGGAATGGTATCCAGCTGCAGAAACCATCTGAAAGTAGTGGAGCATGATGCAGTCCTTGGAACAGTAAAATTGTCCAACCCATTTAAACAAGGAATATTAAATGAAAGATTGGACTGGAATTAGGAACTTCAATTTCTAATCTGTATGTTGTAATGCTCTTATTAACTTGCAAGTCTTGTATGTACCAAAGTTACATTCTTAAAAATCATCACCATTTAACATCAGTTTTTGATGCTGGTGAGCTAGACGACTGGCTTAAGTTCCATTATCTACTTTATAAAATGGTTAATGTTAGGAAGTACATCCAACTGGAGAAACTATGCCAAAGTGTACTAGATTCTTTATAATGTGGCACCAGCCCCAGTGATGTCACCAAGTAACTCACAAAGTAAATTCCCTAAAGTGAGGGTGGGTGTAATAAGTTATAAATATTTACCTTTCAGTAAAAACAGATGAGTGCAACATGTTTGTTGTAATAAGTACAGTGGCAAACGTTTCTTCTACAGCATCAAGTGAAAAAGAAACTCCATTTGGAGCATTTGAATATGTATATAATATATAGTAATATGTTGTGTGTACAGTTAGATGTATAACTGCTAATGGTGAGTTTAGAGACCCACATAGTGCAGCGGTTCTCAGCCAGGGTCCATATAGGATTTAGTTAAAACTTGTGTGCAATAAACTGCTACAATACACAAAATATTTTAATTTTTCTATACAATTCCTAACAATATCTAATTATAAACATATTATAGGATTTTTTTAAACATTGAATGGCTACAAGGGTCCATCTAAGTAAAATAGGAAATCAAAAGGGGTCCATAGGGAAAAATAAAATGGCTGAGAAACACTGACCGAATATGACCCTCCAGTCTAATTCCAGTAGCAATTGATCTGTGTAACATAATGCAATAACGTGGTCACCTGACAAACTGTAGAGGTTAAACATTCAATTACATTCGGAACATCTTCAGCAGACGATGCAAATAATCACAAGAATGAGATGCATGCAGTGAATAAATAACATAAGCTGCAACTCGTGTTTTATCAGGTCTCCCATAACACACACACACACACACACGTTAGTTTAGCAGAAATAAACTGCTTCTGACAGGTGATGAATGTCTAAGCTGGTTTTCAATGCAAACACTAACTGTTGGTTGCCATACACTGCCTTTTTTTTTGTTGTTAATTTAGGGAGGAGGAGGGGGGAAGATAGATTTGTCACCATTAAGCTGATGTTTGAAACAAATTAGCATGAAACTCTGATGGAAGGTCTAAATCTATGATCCCTTTCAAACAGGAAATTTGTCACACAGAACCACACAAAGGGCAGTTTCAGGAATATTGGTATCAAAAGGAGTAAACGTTTTAACCACACAATCTCACCTGTACCCGAATATTTACAAAAATTCATGCACAAGCTGCATCTAATTTCATCCTTTAAAAAGTGCAGCGTTCGTATGAGCTTTAAGAGTGTACCATGCATTATTCAACAATCGATCAGGTTCATATAACTTGGCTTACTCTGAAGAAACATGAGGGAAACTGAGAAAAAAATTAACAAAACAATCTAATGGGAAGGGAAATAATTGTCCTTAGGAGATAGGTTATTTCCCTTTATCGAGTAAAACTGTTACTGGTTGAATGCATGATATATGAGGTATTTTAAGTTCGTTGTGTCAACACAATGCCAAAAACAAGATACTCTACATAGAGGTAGTCGTGTAAGTGGAGATGCATTCATTTATTAAAAAATGTCTGGCCTTGAGTTCAGAAGGTAGGTGCAGTTCTTTGATCTAATATGGACGAGTGTTCCTTCAGCTATACACAGCCTGCACTTATTTGATACACACACACACCTAAATTTGACTGAAATTGATGGGAGAGTGTTTGGCCAATCAAATTCGCAAAGAGCCATAAAAGCTTAGATTTGGGAGTTCGATTCTGCCTGAGGTTAGATCATCATTTTTCAGTTATTTGTTTACATTTAGAAATTGTCGCTTCAAATCGGAGAACAAATATTATTTATGATATATAATTATATACAGTTATTATACTATGAGCCTTCCATAGTAGCTTTTTCTCCGTAACTTGCAAAGCCTTTCGGGTTTGTTTATAAAAATATTTGTGTGTGTGTGTGTGTGTGTGTTATATGCAACAAAAGCAGTATTAGATAACAATAATCATCCGTCTACTTCATAAAAAGGCCAATTAACTGTAGTATTCATCCAGGGCTATCTTTTATGGATGAAGCACAGATGCATCAGTATCAGATGACAATCATCCAGCACTATCAGTGACAATGGTAAATGCATATTTCTGCCTCTTGCACTTTGCCAACTGCGTTTTAAGACTATGAACACTGAAACTTTGTAAAATCTACAATTATCAGTGTAATAATAAAAGAAATATTTGTGAAAACTGTTCAATAATTAATGAAACAAAAATTGTGATTAAGCACACAGGAGGTCCACTTTCACTGGATTGCTTCCATTCAAATGTAAATAGTTAAATGTATAAAATTCAAGTTTGCTGTTTAACTCTTTTTATAGCAAAATGCTTGATACTACACTTAGTTTGATCGTACCAACTTCTGAAACAATTTAAATTAAAACTTACACCAAATTTTAGATGTTAATTTATTCTAGCTTAAATAATGATAAAGTTAAAGTGATCTAAATTTCAACCTTCCATCAAAATTTCATGTAAATTTGTTCAAGGCATCAGATTAAAAATGAGTTATTTTACTAAATTTTTCATAATATTCAATATGATAAAAGGATTAAGGAAATGCTAGCAAGCAGAACTAAATTTTAGTCCTTCCTTGAACCAGGTTAAAAATTTCTCTACTTATCTGGAGCAATTCCCATCTGCTAAACTGACTGGATTTACCTACACAACAAAGAAGTTTACACTGGAGACAACATTCATAAAGTTACGGCACCCCTTAGCAGTTGTGGTTTGAACCAACTTTAAATGGAATGTGGAGAAAGGAAAGATTTAGTAGTTAAAAAATGTTGAATAGTTTTGTAAATTTGGCCAAAATATTCTTCATCAGAAATTAACATAAAAGACACACAGGAGCAATTTACCCAGTAAGATGACTCCAAAACAGATTTACATATCGAAACAGGTAATATTACATACACACATAAAAAAAAAAAATAACAAACTCATCTTTTTTTTTTGTTTTTTTTTTTTACTTTGACATGGACAGTTGTTATGAAATGTGCAGTACAATTCAT
>NC_069006.1:3665342-3666113 GCF_001194135.2 Octopus bimaculoides
GTGTGTGTGTGTGTGTGTGTGTGTGTGTGTGTGTGTGTGTGTGTGTGTGTGTGTGTGTGTGTGTTTGTTAACATACAAAGACACATACATGCACCAGCACGCTCACACACTTAAACTGCCATATGTACAAACACACAGCCCTCTGCAGTAGTTGGCAGCCGCCACTGTCATCCTCTGCTACTCGCAAAGAATCCACAGATCTAAATGCAACTATTGCAGGTGAGAGAGAGACAGAGAGCAGAGAGAGAGAGAGTTGTTTATCAAGCTCTGCCTTACTTCTTTATTCAGAGAGCAGCAAAAAACAATTAAGACTTTTTCTATGAAGGAGAAACCAACTGATGACATAAATGAGGCTTGTTTGTTGACAAATATACAAGATGTACATTGAAAATCTATTTACAACAATTTTTATACACCAACCAACAGGTCCCAAAATGGTTTGAGCGTAATGAAGAGAGATGGGAGAGAGAGAGAGAGAGAGAGAGAGAGAGAGAGAGAGAAAGAGAGTGTCAGGTTCCATAAGAAGTGCAGCACCTGTCCAAACAGAGAGGTTCCAACAGTAACTGATATAACAGGATTAATTTACAGAAGATAGCATCATCTTTGTACAAATTCTCTGTCACTCACGCACGCATGCTTTCTCTGTCTTTCATACACACATAAACATTGGCCTTCTCTTTTTCAGAGAATTCTTTTTTTTCTTTTTTTTTTTCCCTTAATTCTGTTGTAATGAGAAAGACAACTTTGCTTCTTCCGTTAGTCCACTGGTTT
>NC_069006.1:3666922-3674370 GCF_001194135.2 Octopus bimaculoides
GGAGATTAAAACTTGTTGCAAGGGAGGGGAGTGGTGTTTTGAAAAGTTTTTTTTTTTATTATTTCTTTTATTTATATTTTATGTTCATTTTTTTTTTTGTTCAAATCCATTTATATTTCTTTTTCTATTATTTTCTTCTTTTTTTTTAAATAGCCACGGGAGCCAACTGCCACCCTCTGAAGCATGTCCTTCTTTTGGGAGAAGCAGCAACAGCTGACCAGCAGCAGGGTAATGAGATCACGTGATAGAAAGGGGGTGGGGTGCACTCAGCCAGCCTACAGTGTCGTTTGACTATCACTTCAGCCACTCCCCTCATTTTAATTACAATATATACAACAGTTTGAGGGGCAGGAGAAAGACAGAGAGAGAGAAGAAAAAAACTCTTTAAAATGCCAAGAAATGAAATAAAAAGTTTGATAAAAGAAAATTTAAAAAAATAGGGAAGATGAGAAAGAAGAGGAACTGATTAGAAGTGGGGGGTGGAGTGGCTGGCAGGGCACTCTCTCTTTACATACATATACATAGCTTGTGGAGGGGTTGGGGTTTTTTGTTTTTTTTTAAAACATTTTTTTTTCTTCTCTTTCTTTCAATTATATTAATTAAACCAACAAAAATAAAAATCTGAACTAAAATTATTAATGGGTCTAGAAAGGGTTAAAAAAAAAGTTTAAAAATAACTATTGAAAGAAATAGTTTTGAGAAGTGTGAAGAAAGATTTAGCTGCCTTCCAAGAGCAAAAAAATCCTTGTTTACATAATTCACCTTATTACAAGACTGCTCCGAAGTGTGAGAGAGAGAGAGAGAGTGAGATATAGAGAGATATACAGAGACTTGTCACATAAAGCAGTGTATGTATGTAATTATTGTCATTAATCTCCCCACAACGACTGGGGCTTGTAGTACAAGAGGAGGTCGGGTTTGAGCAGCAGTATTGGTTGAAACCCTGGTGGAGTCACTAAATAAAGGGGTGGGGGTCAGTGTGTAACGAGGCAGGGGGAAGTATTAAATAAATAAAATAAAATTTTGCTTTTTTTGTTTGTTAAAAAAATTCACTTGTAACTTTTGAAAAAAAAATTAAAATTAAAAGAGGGGAGGGCTTGTTTTGAAGTTTCCCTGTGTATTATAATAATAATATATAAGATCCTGTTGGTCTAGATCTATTCCTCATTCACAAATGTTTTTTTTGTTTTGTTTTTAATTCCTAAATGATGTACTCATCCTTTAAAGATCTTTGGAAGCGGTATCATTGATAGAAAGTCATCACTGGGAAGACGGAACTCACACACAAACACACTTGAGTCCGTTTATCACTTTGGATGAGGATTTCACTGAGAAAATAAAAGTCTAGTTATGCAATCAACAGGGACATCGTCGTCGAGATAATCACGCGACCAAACTCTTACAGATTTCAGCACTAGATTTTTTTTTTCTTGTCCTTGGTCTCCCCTGTAAATCATCGCCAACTTTTCTTTCCACTGGATATATGAAACGTATGCAAAATACAGTGAACATGGTTTGGTTGTAAATATAGAACAGAGAGAAGAGGAGTTGGTTGTAAGTGGTGGTGGTGGTGGTGGTGGTCACCTAATATTGTCTCCATGACAATTTGGTACAAGAAAGTCAGCAGCTCTCTGCTGATTCTACTGGTGAGATATCCATCACCTCCATATCATATTGTGTGTTGTCATCGTTTTTGGGCTGATGCTGATTGTTTGTCTGCAGACAACTTTGATGATGGCAACAACAACAACAACAAGAATCACAGCAGGGTACAGCCCCCTCTTCTGATGACTTTGTGTGGCATGTCAATCCAATATTTGGCCAGAATTCGACTAGACCGTGGTAATCACAATCACAAGATGAGCAAAGTCAGATACTTGGTTCATCAATTCAAATCCGGCCTCTCGTAGTTTCAAGCGAGAAAACTCGCATGGTGGGAAAATATGGACGACATAAGCAGGCTGGAAAAAAATACAAAAGAGATAATTATTAGAATCACAGGCTGAACTAATAAGATTTGTTTTTTTTTTTCTTGGTTCAAAATTAATTCTTATTTTACAAAATGAAGAAATATATAAGTGAGAAGACCCATCAAGCCAAGTAAAATTGTAGTCGTGGCAGATACTGGTGTCATGCAAATGGTACAGGTGCCGGTGACATGTAAAAGCACCCATTACACTCTAGGAGAGGAAACCATGCCAAATCAGACACCAGTCTGATATAGCCTGGTCAAAATTACTTTCTAAATATAATTTAAAAAATTTTTTTTTTTAATTTTTCCAGTTTTATTTTACCTTTTTGCATTTTTATAATGCTCAGGATGCAGGTATAATAGTCTGAATTATATCAACATTTACAATTTTCCCACCCTGTCATTTCATTTGTATCATATAATCAATCAACCTCCAAATTTTTATGTATATTTATTTATAATGTATATTTAATATAATTTGTAAAGTGTATGTACTGTGTATGCATGAGTTTGTATGTTCTTAGAGCTTTTTTAGAGTCTGTATATATGATGTAATTTCAACTTTTCTTTTATATTTTTTTCGTACTTTTCATGTTCATCCGTGCATTTATAGTTTTTTTTAAAATTACATTTCTATTAGCTCTTTATGTTCTCAGTTCAAATCCTCTTGAAGTCAACTTTGGCCTTTCATCCTTTATGAGTTGATAATACTAATCATGTACTGGAGTTGCCTTGCAGTTTTTCTTTCAGTACTTTACATTCTGAGTTCAAATCCTGCCAAAGTCAACTTTGCCTTTCATCCTTTTGGGCGTCAATAAAATAAAGAACCAGTCAAGTATTAAGGGTCTCCCTTAAAATTTCTGGCCTTGGGGTTAAATCAGACAATATTTCCACCCTTCTCCTTCAGTCATCCATTATCACTATATTTTACCAATTATCATCAATTTGCCACTAATTACAGCTGAAGGGATTTGTGTAAATTACAAAGCACAAAAGAAATAAAATGTGTTGTAAAAAAGTATACCTGCTGAGATTCTGGGTTGGACACATTAACGATTCCAGCAGCTTGCTTACTGCTCAGGTAACTTATAAAACCATTGTTCAGAGCTCTAGTTTGGTGCATTATTTCAAAATGGTCTTGGCCATTAGGCAGGGCCAACAGCATACAATACTCTTCTGTCAACTGAAACAAACATCAAACAATAACACATTAAACCTGATATTTTTTATCCTCTTCCACATACATACATACATCAATACACACACACACACACACACATATATATATATATATATATATATAGAGGCATGTCCTATACAGCCATGCTCCCCACTCCCTCTCTCAGCTGAAAGTCCGTCTTGTGGGCTCACAGGTGCCAGTACCACATAGAAAGCACCCATGCCAGTGTCACATATAAAGCAAATGTGCTGGTGCCCTCTGTAAAGCATGCATGCACACACACCACTCAGGCTCCAAAACTACATGGTTTTGGGTTTAGTCCCAGTGTGACCCCCTTGGGCAAGTGTCTTCTACTACAGCCTTGGGTCAATCAAAACCTTGTGAGTAGAGGCTTGGAAACTAAACGAAGCCCATCATGTGTGTGTTTAAATTTATATCTCCCTGTCTTGATGTTGCATGATAGTCGTAAATGAGTGTCACTGTCACACAAGCGGTGTCCTTCATTTCCAATATTCTGAGAAAACATGTTCGATCATGGGGGAATACTATCTTGCTTGGAAAGAAGGGTTGGTGACAAGACGGGCATCCAGCCATACAAAATTTTCCACAGTAAACTCCATCTCACCCATGCCAGCATGGAAAGGTAGACATTAAAACACACACAAAATTTATAATTTTTGCATGGATACAGCTGCTAGTTATAATGTGTTGGATACTGCAATTTATAATACACATGCACTGACCACTTTACAGAATGTACTGGATGTTTTTTTCCCACCATGACACAAGCACTATCATGTCTTTGACAAGACTAAACATTCCTCACACTGACACAACCCACATCTCTTGCACGTGAGCTGCACATTGGCAGACTTATCCACTCAACCCATTCACCTGTCAATGTCACTTACCTGCATCCGTTTTGCCACTCCTTCAACCTGGATAGGCTCAAGGCGCATCCGTTGGCTTATTCGTAGTGGTTGCATGGTGCAGTCTGAAGCTAGCTGTGGCATAGATGGTGCTATCAACTGCCTATTTCCTGACATTAGGTGCATCTGCACAACTACATTATCGTTTTTCAATGCCAGAAGCCCTTGCCACATTATTTCATATTTCTGTAAGGAAAGAGGAAAACAGTTTTAGGTTAGATTACAAATATCAGACAAGCCATACATGGCACAACTTGAGTTGTGGAACTCCAGTATATTACACGTAGAAAAAGTCTCTTTACAACATGGTCACTTGACTTGACATAAACAGCAGCCAGTCTCTATAGAATCGCATTCTTCCATTTTTAAAATGGAAGGAAGGACACATTCAATTATATAGTCCAAGTTGAGTATGGCTGCAATGTCTGATCATGTGGTGCACTTAAATCAGGATTGGCCTGAGATTAAACAATAACTACAACAGAACCTTAAATAAAACAGAAACTTCAAATATTAACCCTTTAGCACTCAGATTTATTTGCCAAATTTGATACTTATTAATTCACGCTGATTTTGTATTAATCATGAATTATTTCCTACTTCAAGATTTCAATGATGTCATTGTTTATATTTAGAATGACATTGTAGGGTAGCTGTGAGAGGCCAGATCTGGCCAGTTTGAATATAAAATAGGTAGAATATTTAGGCCAGTTTTAATGCTAAAAGGTTTAACTCACAATAGGATGAAACATCACAGAGTCAAGGATCTTCTCAAACACATCAAAGCTGCATAATCAGAACTGATCTGGCACTACACAATACACTACATCTTCAACTATGCTAATAATATCTTTAATAATGCTTTTCTAAAAGGAATCAACCATTTTGTGTGTTAATTAGAGACATGTAACCATCACCAGGTTGTGGTCAGAGACTGGTGACCATCACTTGGTAGTGTGCAAAAAACATAACCATGCCTAGAGTATGTAACTATAACAAAGTAGTATGCTATAGTGACAGGTAACTAAATGATTATTAATTAACTAATTAACATTTCACCTACCTTCTGTGTAAACGAAACTTCATGAATCATCTGGAAAAAAGAAAGATTTAAAGTTAATTTTATACCACAGTGATGACAAAGAATTGAACATTAAATTTAACGACTGTGTGGTTAAGAAGCTTGTTTCCCAATTGTAAAGGTCTTGGGTTCAGTCCCACTGTGCAGCACCTTGGGCAAATGACTTTTATAACATTTGACACACCAAAGGTGTTTGAGTAGATCTGGGAAATGGAAACTTAAAGGTGTGTGTGTGTGTGTGTGTGTGTGCGCGCGCGCGCACACCTTTGCTTTGACATTATGGTTGTAAACAAGAAGCTCCATCATGCAAATGGTGTTGTTTCCATTCTTCTGTGAGAAGCATGTCCAACCTTGGTGAACTATTACTTGGCTTGAAAACAGGTAAGGGTTGGGGACAGAAAGGGCATCCAGCTGTAACAAAAAAAAACCCAACAAATTCTGCCAGACACATGCAAGCATGGAAATTGGACATGATACAATGATGAAGAGGGGATCTATTCAAGCCAAGGTAGAAATTAAAAATATAACAGCAAGGAGTAATCCTTCAGAGAGAAAATTCTACTTTGTTAAAAAAAAAAAAAAAACTGAAAGAATGAAAGACTTACCTGTAACATAACAATTGTATCATAAGCAAAGGAATTAGGATTAACAATAGACTGTGGTGTTACTGACAGGTTGCTGTGTAATAACTTCACACCATCAGAATGGACTAAACCAGGTGATCCAGGTGGTGGTTGCTGGACGTGGGCCTTTACAACTGCTGTTGAACCTCCCGTGGCTTGGTTGGGGTTTGATGGTGGCCGTTTGTCAGGTCGAGATGGTGGCCTAGATGGAGGTCGAGATTCTAGAGCAACGCGCTCTAGGCCCATGCCATGCTGTTGACTCAGGTATCCTGTGTGTTGATAATGGGGGTGATGTGCCTGAGTTTGAACGATGGTGCCCTCTGGTACAGTTATGAAGCTATGTGGGGTGTTAGCATAGACAGCAAGCCCGTGGTCGACAGGTAGACGTCCCATTTGAATAGGAAGATGGGTCTGTGGAAAGGGCATGCTGCGAGAGACATGCAAGTTGTCTGTTGTATAGAATGGCTGCTGGACTTCATGGACTGCCGGAGGCGAGAAAGCACTTGGAGTAGTTGCTATCTTCTCTGCACGTCTGTCCGTTGGGTAGACAGATGGATGAGATGACTGAGAGAGCTGAGCGAGCCGAGCCTCCATTGACGCCTGCTGGCTTGCCTTATTGTCAAGAATATAAGTGAGCCGATGAACGCCACCAGCTCCACTTGAGCTCACTGCTCTCATCTCTACAGATGGACTCTGATGAGCGGAAACAGGAGTGTTGTGCTGGGAATGATTTCCTTGCGAAGACAACTAGAAATGAAAACATTCAAAATAAGTTTTGTTAAATTTCAAGTTTATAAAACATTACAACAAATGAAATAAACAATGGCAACAATTGAACAATTTTGTAACTGCTTCTGATGGATGATGTGTGTGTGTGTGTGTGTGTGTGTGTGAGGGAGATATAGAGAAACACTAATCAGGTGCAGGGAAGGAGTCATCTTCACTGTAAGAACAACAATAACAACAAGAGGACAATTTTGGTTTGAAATATAAATGAATGACTAAATATTTTACTTCAGAAGAGAATCTCTTTTGTTTCAATATTACAGGTTGCAAAGACATTGGGAAATGGTTTTTCAATTTTAAAATTTCTGATCATCTTGAAAACGACCAACATCATTTCACACTCACTGTTTCAAAGATTCACAAGAAAGCAATTAAAAAACAGAAAATGATACAATTCTAAATATTAAATGGTTGTGTCTGAGGTTCTTTTGACATAATGAACTGGAAAATCGAATTAGAGACGAAAAATCAAGAACAAATTAACAAAATTCTGGCCTGGAAAGAAATTGTATTTTAGAAAGAATTGGAAACTGAAATTTTGCTTATTGACTGATTGATATTATATATATATATAAGATACAGGAATGATTTTTTTTTATTCTCAAATGCGTGATAATGCTAATAAATAGCGTGACCAGGATAAATTATCCATACATTGCAGAATGGCCGGTAACGTATTTTTCTGCAATGTATGGATAATTTATCCTGATCACGCTATTTATTAGCATTATCACGCATTTGAGAATAAAAAAAAATCATTCCTGTATCTTCCAATACATTTCAACGCTTCTAAAACAAACTTTGTTTACTCTCATTCTAAGCTGAAGTTAACGTTAGCGCCTTATGAAGCTAAACATATATCATCATCATCATCATC
>NC_069006.1:3674587-3694118 GCF_001194135.2 Octopus bimaculoides
AGAGAGAGAGAGAGAGAGAGAGAGAGAAAGAGAGAGAGAGAGAAAGAAATTAAAGAGAACCTGCAAGCAAGAGGTTCCTTAATGTCCTGCAGCATGTTCCAAGGTTCCAAGTTTCAGACCAAAATCTTTGCTAAAATGTGTGCCCAGATTGATAGTCACACTCTCACATTATAACTGACAAAGGGAAGGAACAACTACAGAAATGCTATTCTAACAGCTGACAGCTACAGGGTTGAAAGGGTTATTACGATGAAAGGAACGGAGAGTAAACAAATCTTTCTGCTGAGATGCAGGAAATATTTGTCAATATAGGGGACACAAAAGTTAGTTGCACAGTCAAATATACAGTACAGAGAGGTGTTATTCTCAATAGCTTGTATAGCACATCAACTACAAGGCTTAAGGAGATGGTCATCTCAAAAGCAGGAACTACAGGAGTGTCAAACTGGATGACCAAGTGATGAGATGAAGTTTACATTTGAACCAGGCCAAAGTATTATGAATACAATCTTTTTACTGAGACCACTGCAGGAGCAGTTTAGCTCAGAAGAAAGCTTTTGACAAAGTACCACAATGTGGAGTCCGGTGGTCACTTAGAAAACCTAAGTGTAGATGAATAAATTGTGAGAGCTATGCAAGCAATGTACGGGGGGTGGGGGTGCTGTGAACAAGGTAAGATAACTTAGCAACAAGTTTGGTAAAGAACAAGGTACGTGTGCACTAGTGCTTCACTCTCAGCTACATGTTATGAAACGCTGTGTTAGAGAAAACCAGCACAACTCATGCAAGCCTAGGAAAATGGAAATGAAATGCTGACAATATATATATGAGTAAATGTATGTAGATGTGTTCGTGTATGTCATCCTCCTCCTCCTTTAACATCTGTTAAATGGTGTGTGTGTGAAGACAAAGTGCACTTTGCAAGAATATGGTTCCAGGTTCAGTCCTACTGCATGGCACATTGGGTAACTGTCTTGTACTATACCTGCAGGCTGATCAAAGTCTGACAAATGAAAATTTGGTAGATGGAAACTGAAAGAAGCCTGCCATGTATATGTGTTTGTGTGAGTTATTTCTTTACTACCCACAAGGGGCTACACACAGAGGGGACAAACAAGGACAGACAAACGGATCAAGTCGATTATATTGACCCCAGTGCGTAACTGGTACTTATTTAATCGACCCCGAAAGGATGAAAGGCAAAGTCGACCTCGGCGGAATTTGAACTCAGAACATAGCGGCAGACGAAATACCGCTAAGCATTTCGCCCAGCGTGCTAACGTTTCTGCCAGCTCGGCGCCGAGCTGTGAGTTGTACCCTTCTTCCAGAGTGTTTTATCTAAACAGACCAGAGACAATTAAACCAAGAACCTTAAGTATGAATGGAAGAGGTAAAGTGACAAAAAAGGGACACTTACTTGGTGTCCAGAAGGTTGATGAGCAGGAGATTGGTTTGGTGCTGGCTCCCTTTCGCGGTCTCGCTGGTGCGCTACAGCAGCTGCTTGCTGAGCCTGCAGTTGATGCTGTATCTGGAGGGCAGTCGATGCTACTGTCATAGGATGAGCAGAGGTAACAGTTACAGACACTGATGTAGCTGGCGATGATGAGGATGTGGAAGAGGACGACACTGAAGATGGACCAACAGAGCAGGGATGAACGTTTGGACTGGAACGAGCAATATGCTGCTGTTGTTGCTGCTGCTGCTGCTGTTGTGGTGGTGCTGGTTGTTGTTGTTGTTGCTGTGGTGGCGGTTGAGTATGAGCTTGGGCAGGGTTGCCAGGCAACAGTTGGTGTGCAGTAAGGGACTGCGCCGAGTGCTGTTGCTGGGCCGGCTGCTGAGACGTAGATTGGTGATTGATCGACAAATTGGTTGCATGCAACGTCGGCGATGGACTCGGAGATATTGCAATCGGAGCAAAGGGGTTACGGATTAACGGCTGTGGAGGAGATGACTGTCTCCAGCCCTTCATCATCTCAGACGTCCGTGATGAAGGTGTGGGCTGGGAGAGTGACATACTGATGGAAGCAGATTTATTATGGTGACCAGACAGCACTGAAATGGCAACAGTAAATAATAATAATAATAATAATAATAATAATAATAACAACAGCAGCAGCAATAACGATTTCAAATTTTGGTCCAAAGCCAGCAATGTTTTAGGAGATGGGGAGAGCTGATTAAATTGACCCCAGCGTTCAACTGGTACTTATTTTATTAACCCCTAAAAAAATGGAAGACAAAGTCAACGTTGATAGCATTTGAACTCAGAACATATAAAGCCAGAAGAAATGCTAAATATTTTGTTCCATGCATTAATGATTCTGTCAGCAATAAGAAAGGTTTGAAATTTTGCCACAAGGTCAGCAAATTTGGTGGTGGAGGTCAGTAAATTACCCTGGCCCCAGCACTTGACTAGTACTTATTTCATCAACCCCAAAAGGATGAAAGGCAGTTCCACTGCACACCACCCAGGGTAAGACTCTCCTACTCTAGCATTGAGCTAACCAAAACGTATTTGTGTGGGTATATACATGTATGTCTGTCTGTCTGCATGTGCTTATTTCAATTTGCTATAAACAGTGCTGTTGTTATTTCAACAGCCAACCAATCATCTGCTGGTTCTGCACCTTCAAAGATCAATGGACAGGTAAAGGATAGCAGGAGGAAGGGTATTCAGCTGTAAAACAAGGCCCCAACAATATACATTTATCCACACCATCTTAGCATGAAAAAACAGGTGTAAAATGGAAGAGAGTGGTATTCATCCAGCCCACTGCTGAAACCCATCTTTAAAATGAAACCTAGCTGAACCAGTGGTGCAATTTCAACACAGAACCCAGAAAGACTAAGGAAATACTGTGATCCTCTCCTTTTTATTCTGGCTTCTTTTCTCTGAAGATGCTCTCAATTGTCAGCTTTAACCCTTTAGCATTTAAACCAGCCATATCTGGTCCAAATATTCTGTTTTATTTTCAAGCAAACCAGATCCACCCTCTCACACCTACCCAACAATATCTTTCTAAAAATAAACAATCACATCTTCAAAATTCTGACGCTACAAGATAAAGCATAATTAGCTTAAAACAATGTGAATAAATGTCACATCTCACGGAGTAATCTGAATGCTAAAGGGTTAAACTCGAAGCAAATCACTCAAAAGCGAACAAGACTAATAAACCAACAATCAATACCTTTATGTTGCTGCTCAGACACAGAAGATTGCTGGCGACTGAATTCAGCCTTCATTCGCAATCTCTCAGAAGTATCAGGTCCTATTGTAGTTGCAGATTCCAGTGAAGCTCTCAGAGGGTTGGGTACCTTCTCAATTGGCTGCAAAATGAAAGAGAAAATATTTTGATGAACAGAGAAAAGACACAAATTTGAAGTGATCTAAATTAAAACCTATCAAAATTTCATGTTACTTTTATTTTACTAAATTCTTCATGATTTCAAAATTAAGTGAAACGAAGTCAGTATGTTTCAACAGAAATATGGTAACGAAAGGGCTAAAGTGACCTAAATTAAAACCGTCCATAAAAATTTCATGCTAATTTATATTCCAACACCAGATTAATAATAAGTTATTTTAATAAATTCTTTATTATTTTCAAAATTAATTGAAACAAAAGGCAGTCTATTTCAACAGTTATGTGGTAATGAATAGATTAAGCAGAAAGAAGTACTTTTTAGCAGGCTTCTATCGACGACTATTGACTTGCCGTGATCTTAGACTTAGTCCAATATAATAATATAAACTCTGAGGGAAATAAAACATAAGCCCAACACACAAGCCTTACCTGGCCTTTAGGACTTGTTTCCTTAGAAGACACAGGTTGTGGTTGTATTTGGACAACACCCACCTGGACACCAGGGTTGGTCAGTGCATGCAAGACCGTGGGAGATCTTTTGCACATATCCTGTCCGATAAAAGAAGGTGATGTCGTCGTCATTGGTCGCGGACTATTCACTATTGACTTGTCAATAGTGTGAGCAGCAGCAGCAGCAGCAACGGCAGCAGCTGTCGTCGTTACTACACTGTAGGGTCCTGAGCCACTGGGAGATGAAGAGAGGTCTCGGCTGCCAAGTTCGGTTTTCAAATTAATGGAAGGCGGAACTGCTTGATGAGAAACTCCTGAATAGATGTGTGACGTGGGGCCTGCCACGGTGGACGGGGTGCTGACGTGAGGGGAAGACGAGCGTGATCTTTCCGACACCTGGTCATAGAAACCATGGGTACGCTGTATGAGGTTGCTGACCATAGATTTATGCGGCATCGGGTGCTCTGAATGTTGTGGCTGGTGTGACATTGGTTGCGTCAAATGGATCACCCCACCATGAACAGATTGGGAACCTGCTCGAGATGTGACAAGGCTCTCTGAAGAGACTGATGGTCCGGTCCTGATGTTTGAAACAGGGTCAGATTGATGAGGGAATTTTTTAGAATCGGTTGTCAACTGATGAATAACAGCAGTATGTTGCTGCTTGTTCATGTCCTTAAGGGGTTTCAAAGGTTCGACTTTCTGTTTGAGAGGTTCTGTAGAATGTTTCAACGACTCCATTTGTTTCAGGTTGTCCTTGGGATGTTTACTTGCATCGTGCTGATTCTTCAACATGTCAGGAGTATGTTTGGGTACTTCAAGGACTAAAGGTTTCCCTGGCATCGGAGCCTGTTTCTCCAGAATCATACGAACAGTCTCCGACATATCCATTGCGTGTTTGGAAGGTTTCTCATCGGCTTGTTTCAGGATGGCCTCCATCACAGACTGTTTCGGTGCAATGGTTTCACTTCCTGGTCGTTTGGTCAAATCAATCGATATTTTGTTGAGTTCTGCATGTGGTTTACTTTCGTGTACAGTTAGCTTGCTAATGTTAATTGGCATTGATGAATAATGGACTTTATTTATTTCTGATGGTCTTGGAGAAGCATCGGGTACTGAAGAGATAACGGCGGGACTTGAAGACATCACTGCTGACATCGGCATTAACTCAGACTGGGTTGCTGAAACAAAATGAAAACAAAATAAATTAACAAAGAAATAATTATCAGATGACAAATTCTGTAATATTCAGAAATCCTCAACTGAGACACTCCTATCCCCACTCCCCCAACACCGACCTTCTCTGGCTGCCCCGCCTCTCCCCACCATATCTACCAGATTTGATGGCACAAAAGATACACTTTTCTTTTTCAAAAAACACTCTAGGTCTTATATGTAAAGACTCCCATAAACTTCAATGCATTTAAAACTATTTTTTCCTGACTGTGCACTGCTGACATTGGAGTGCTTGTCTCACATGCTATTCAATACAGTAACTGACTGACACTCAGTCTAGTCAAACAACTGGAAAACTGATTACACATTTGGCTCTCACTAAATCTTCCAGCAACACAAAGCTACAGATTATTTCAGGGCCAAAAGATCCAGGCATAACAGAAAGGTACCAACCCTCCTTGCTAACAAGTGTGTTGCCAATTTATTTATTTATTTTTGGTTTACTGGCTCAAAAAGGAATGTGAATTACAATGTAGCTGAGGTGAAACATTTAGTGATCAGAAGCCATGGAGTTTGTACAAAGCATGGGTTGCTGCTTCAGTCTCTGTGGCTGTAAACAGGCCCCACTCCTATTTCATGGTCCAATGGTCAGCAAGATGAGAACAATCATACAATTTACAATAAAACCACCCTGACGAGAGCGAGCGGTTAGCAAGTGGCATCAATCATTACAGGCTTCTTGGCTAAAACCACACTTGCAATGATATTACGAAAACACGGAGATTAAAGAGCTTTGAAACGAGAAAGGAGGGAGGGAGGAAAAGAGAGGGAATGGCAGCAAGCAAATCCACTCACAAGGCTTAGGTCAGCTTGAAGCTATAGCAGAAGACATTTTCCCGTGCTGGGACTGAAACTGGAACCATGAGGTTGGGAAGCAAGCTTCTTACCACACAACCACTCTTGCACCTATACACACACACACATCTGAAATATAAGTTGTGTGGGCCTGACAACTAATATGATGCAATCTTGTTGGCTTCAGGATATATACACCCTCTAATGGAGATATATTGACAACAAACTCTTTATAGTAAAGCTGGAATAGTCCAATAAACAGACCTATATACCATTTAATTATGATTAACATTACAATTATTTACCAAGAAACTCTAATCTACCTAAACAAAGAAATGAAAGCTCGTTGCCCCACTTACCTGCTTGAGTTGGAGCATGTAAAGCTGCCACTAGTGACCCTGTCATATTCCGATTGTGTGGCACGACTCCCTGAGGAGTAGACAGCGCACTTCGGATTAACTCGGTGCTACGGCTGCGACTTCGAGACTGACGAGAGCGGTTAGCAGTGGCATCAATCAGTACAGGCTTGTTGGCTAAAGTAGAACCTACGGACACTTGCTCCACGCACTGGATCACATTGGTCGTAGGGATTGCTGTCACTTCGTTCTCACTGTCATGCTGCTGTGATTTTCTCGGCATTGTAGAGTCAATTACACTTTCAATGCTCTTGCATGGTGGTGCTTCACTTGACACAGCAACCTCACTCAACACTACTGCTGCTACTGATGCTGCTGTCGGCAAGGAACATTTGCCTACTGCAGAAGTCATGGCTGGTGCTGTAGTAATGGTTACTGATAAAGGTTTCGCAGCTGTCGACATTGGTGAGGTATCGGAGAGATGCACTCTTGAGGTGGAAGCTGCAGGACAAGTTGTCGTCATCGTCGTTGTCATCGTCTGCTCCACTGAGGGTTGCTGCTCACTCAAACTTTCGCTTGCCTCACTAACAATGGGAGTTATAACTTCTAGTTTCGACTCGGGACTCTCAGTTGGTGGAGTAAAAGTGATGTTCAACTCGGGAGGCACCGGTTTGGAGCAAACATCTTCTTGCATTGCTGTTGTTGTTGTCGTCGTTGTTGTTGGAACTGGAGTTGTGGCAGAAACAGCCGGAACGACAGTGATGGCTGAAACCTTCTTCTTGCGGCCTTTACCACGCCGTGTAACAATGATTGACTCAACAACCGCTTGTGGAGGACAGCCTGGTGAGCTATTTGCTTTCTTATTTTCTGTTAAATCTTCTTCCGGATTAGCAGACAGTGCAAGGACATCATTTTCTATGGGATCTGCTCTAAGAGTTACCTTCAGTGAAGGTTTTTCTTCTTTTGTGCTCTTAGACACAGTATCCAGGCTCTTGATTTCATCCTTTTTTGCTGACCGAGTAACCAGAGGCAGTTTTTCCAGCTTCACAACAGGTGAGCCTACTTCTGTTGTCTTGGGAGAGGATGATGCTACAACTGCAGCAGCCTGTGCCTGAGCTTGTTGTCGCGTCGCTTTCGGAGATCTCGTCTTGGGGGACGCTATGCGGGTACGCGGGGAAGTGGTTCTTGGCAACATGCCAGAATCCATAGCTTTATAGTTAGGCTTCCTTCCTCTACGTGAACGTTGGTACTCCACTTGATTCTCTAGCTTACTACTTTCATCAATGTCTAAAGATGGAATTACAGTGCTCTTCTGAGCATCAACAACAGAAGACTTCTGGTGAGTAGAGACGCACGTCTCTGACACTGTATTTTCCACTTTCAATGAGTGGTGGTCGTCTTTAACATGGCGTTCAGGTCGTGGAACACTACGTACCGTTTCCAGCTTGGGCGTATCAATTTCTTCATCATCATCTTCGTCAAAGTCAAAAACATCCTTGGCCTTCTGATATGCCTTTTCAGCTGTGTCTTCAACAGCAGAAACATTATCAGTAGACTCCTCTGTAGGGGGGCCTCGTCGAAGAGTGAATCCACGTGTTCTATTACGTCGGTTTGTCTCCTTCTGAAAACGGATTGGTGGTATTTCAACTTTCTTCTCTTTAACTTTTTCTTCGACTAAAGGCAACTTCAAAGGAGGCTGCAGCGGGGCTGCAACGGGTTCAATACTTAGATTGTCTAAAAGCTGATCTTCCTCAACAGGAGCTACTGAGATTTGTTTCTCTTCTTCGAATTTGGACGCACGAGTGCGTCGACTACTTGCCGGAGTAGAAGTGATGTTGACATTAGCTGTAACAGTCCCAGCTGAAATACTGGTCTTACCACGGTTACGTTTAGGGTACTCACGTACTGGAGTCAGTGTTATAGACTTCTTTGTCTCCAGCTCTGATACTGAAGGCTTCATATCTGGTTCCTCCTTCTGTGGAGACACTTCCTTTAATGGGACGTTGCTACTGACGGGCTCTGGCACGTGGCCAATGTCGTCTGGAAACTCTGCCTTTATCAGATTAGCAACAGCGAGTGCTGTTATATCTGTGGAAATGTCTTCACTGATCTCACATTTAACAGATGTCTGATCTGAGCTAGGTTGGGCAGGTATTGCAGAAGTAGCAGTCCAAATAGTCTTCAACTCCTCACTTACTTTCTCAACTACAGGAACAATGGCAGCGACAGCAGCAGTTGCTGCTGCTGCTTGCTTCCTGCTGTTCCTTCGTTGCCGACGTTTACGACCTTTCGGTTTCTCTTCTTCTAACTTTAACGGTTTCTCGATGGTTTCCACTTTGTACTGCTCCTCCCGATCCTGGTCACCGTCAATCTTCTCCTTCTTTAAAACAATTGACAAAGAAGTCAGCTCGTCTTTAATAGCTTCAACAAGCTCTTCAGCTTCTTCCTCATCTTTCTCTTGTGATGACAGTTCAGATTCAACACGAATCTCCTTCTCTCGTAAGATTCCTTCTATTGTGGCATCTTCATCAATTTCTTCTTTCAATTTCAGTGGATATTTGGCAATTGCATTTTTGGAGTCCAGAGGTGAGGTAGAACATTCTAGTTTTGAGCTGTCCAGAAAAGTTTTATCTTTCATAACTGGTTCCTGTTCATTTTTGATATTGCTCTCAACCAAATGCTGATTCATAAGTTTCAGTTCAGTCGAGCGTGGGTACAGTTTGGGTTTTACATCTTCCAGTTCATCTTCAAACTGGTAACAGTCAAACAGACTGCTTTTAAGAGATTGGTTTTTGATATCGAAATATTGCAAGGACCCAAGTACTTCTGGTGAACGTGAACTTGTATCTCTGATTAAAGACCGAGAAAAGATGCCATCTTTTTTCTTGTCAGGATCCCGACGCGACACACGACATTTCCTCTCTTTTTTCTCTCTGTGTCGACCTTTCCGCCCTGATCTTCGCTGAGAGATGGGTTCTTCATAGTCGAGGCCTATGTCAGCAGGAATGCTGGTCATATCAATTTCTTTCCACACATGAATAGAATCCAAGTTCTCCTGATCGCCAATAACCATTGTAGTTCTTGACTCGACAAACTCACTGTCGTTAATAGGACTCCCTTCGAGTTTAGTTTCAATGTTTTCCTTGGATTTTTCACAAGTTTCTTTCTCACTTTTTGATTCAATTGCAGTGTTGGTTTTAGCAAGGCTGTCTTCTGAAACCTCTTTGGTTTTCAAGGCCTTCACATCAATATGTAAATATGAAGGGAGATCAGGGTCCTGGTCACTAACACTTTCCTCTGATTGCTTCTCAGGCAAACATTCAAATTGTTTCTCTTCTGTTACATTGTTTGGAATCTCATTAACTGGACTAATTTTATTAGAAAGAGGAGAATCAAAGTCCTCCAAAACTTGGTAATTGATTTGAGGGTCAAGAATTGTTTCCTGACTGTCCTCGTCCTTGGCTTCAATCTCGCAGCTGGTCAATGGAGTGGCTGTAGTAGCAATGCCAATTTCTTGGTTATCGTCTTTCAGATCAAAACCAGTTTTCGTTTCTTCATCATCCGGTTTCAAGCATACATCTTCTAATTCAACATTCAGAGACATTTTCTCTGTCGTCACTTCTTCTGCATCATTTTCATCTTCCACTTCATCTTCATCAATCCTCAGTGCGCCCTCATCGCTGCTATCACAGTCATCAGATAACTTGCTAGATAATATATCTTTACTAGAGTCCAGTTTACCAAAACCAAGAACAGATTCCATCTGTTTGCAGACAGAACTATGGTGATTAGTCATTTCTATAAATGGACTGGCCAGTTTTGGCTGGTTAGTTAATGGTTCAGATTTTGGGCTGGCTTTAGGAGCAATGATTTCTTCAGTGGTTTCTGTCTTTGCAAAGTCTTTCTCCTTCGGCTCTGTTAATGGAGAATTCAGGTCTACAACGGTCTCGTTGTCAGAAATGGAGTCGATATTTAATTTACTACTCGACACAGAAGAAACTGGTAGCTCAGTTTTATCAATTACTTTATCATCTTTATCAACAGAATTATCATCATACCCACAGATATCACTGGTATCAATAACTAATTTATCTTCCTGTTCGTCAACATCCCCAAAGCTACCGTCTTTTGCATCACTCAAATCTCCTGCAGCATTGTCTGTTTCTGTAGAAGAACTTGCAGCAGAGTTCACATCAGCTTCTTCTGACCAAGAAAAGGCTACGTTCTTGTGTTTGTTCCGCCGTTTGCCCAGACTAGACTTCATAGTCGTGCAGATGGTGCAACATTTGGAAGGTTTTCTACAAATAGTTTCGATATCAAAATAAGTCTTCTTTTTCTCACAAACAATCCAATCTTGGAGCCGAGAAATTTTTTCAGTAGCTTTCCGTGTTCCATCAAAGTTGGACACAACTTCGTCATGTTTTTGATCTTCGTTGCATTCATTAACTTTTTGGTGATCACAAGGAACTTTTTGGTGATCAGAATGAATCTTTTGGTGATCAGATTTTTTGGAATCATAAAATTCTTCAAAATTCAGTTTATCTTGTTCATCAAAATCATATACATCACCATCAGTCTTCTCAACAGCTTGTTGCTGCTGTTGCTGCCGACGTGACAGTGGTGGTTGTTGTTGCTGTTGTTGTTGAGGGAAGTGCTGTTGCTCTTGGTGATAGTGATTATGCTGCTGTTGCTGCTGCTGCTGTTGTTGGTTCTGTTGAAAATGCCGAGGTTGCTTGTGATGTTGTTGCTGCTGATATTGATGCTGCTGTTGCTCATCATCATCATCATCGTCATCTTCTTCCTCCTCCTCCTCCTCTTCTTCTTCGTCGTCTTGCTGCTGCAGCTCTTCTCGTTCTTGTTGCATCTCTTGGTTTTGCTTGTCTTCTTGTTTCTGTTGTCTCTCGTCATTATCATCATCTTGTTCTTGTTCTGGTTGCCGTTTCTCTTGCTGCTGCTGCTGCTGCTGCTGTTGATGTTGTTCTTGTTGCTCTATAGAATGGGACTTTGAAACGTCGTCGTCATAAATCTTCTCCTCCGAGAGGCTCATATCAAAGCCGGGCATCTTTTTGCCAATCTTCTTCAGCAGCATGGCATCCAGTCCATAAAACCTCTGCTCAATCTTTTCACAGATCTTCTTATTCATGTCAGAGTTATTCAACAGTTTTTCACTTTTATGCGGAGAATGCAAGCTGTAAACCTTCTTGGATCGTTCGATGAAGTTGAACTTGGTTTTCATCTTACATTCTTTCTCACTGAACAGTTTCGAGGATTTCTCAGGGCAGATTATGTTGTAGACATCGTCAGATGCATCATCAAAGTCATAAATGTGATGACCAATGTTGCGATTCGTGTCTGTGTGGCTACCCTGTGTTTTGTCTATGGGGCTAGGGTTACTGGTAGAGATTTTATTGCAGGGCTCATTGTCGGTAAGCTTGTTCTCCTCGCTTTCACACACAATAAGTTTATTGCCATCACCTTCACCACCATATTCACTCAAGTCAAAATTATAGATCATTGCATTTCCTTTCTTCATGTTGTCGGATGGTGCTGACAGTTTATCAACTGAAGACGCATTGTTCTCTTTATCGGAAACAGATTTCTCTTCTGAGATTTCTTCTTTATTTTCGCTGGTCACTTCTAGAATTTTGCTCTTGTCCAATTCTTGGACAGCATCAGGAGTGTCGAGTGACAGGACTGAATCACAGCTCTCCTTCAGCAACAAATACGGAGTATCGAGTTTGAAGTTTTTCATCAACTGTTTTCTAACTTTAATTTCCAGCCAGTCAGGTTTTATCTTATCAGAATTACAGTCAGTATTTGGTCTTTTGGCATCAATAAACACCTCAGATACATTCTCCCCCAATTCTTTAACAATGTAAGGATTATCGATGTCTTTGATGCCCAACGGTACATGGCTTTCAATTTGGACAGACTTTTCTTTGATGCCATCTAAATCAGTTGGTTCGCCTTGCTCACCATTGGGCTGTTCTACTTTTTCATTGAAACCAATTGGGAACAAAAGAAATTCCGGTGCCTTTTCACAAACGTTCTTGGAAAGAAAATCAGAAACGGTTTTCTTAACTTTCTCTGTCTCATGAATTTTCTCAAATTTCTTTATTTGTTCAGAATCTTGAATTTTCTCTGTGATGTTTTCTGATTTCTCAAAATCATAAACATCTTCCACCCCATGTTCTACTTTATCCCCATCTCCTCTTTCCTCCTCCTCCTCCTCCTCTTCAGCTTCGGTCTTCTCCAGTTTCACACATTCTTCCTTTGTGTCTTCCATTTCACTCTTCACAGTTTCGCTCTCTCCACTTTCGAAACCACTTTGCTTCGCTTCTTTCTCGCTGTCATCGACAAAGTCAGTTGCGCTTTCTTTCAGATCTTCACATGAAGACGTTCTCTTAATCTTCTGTTTTATCTCGGGATCCACATCAATGGTCACCTGATCTTTGACTGGCAAAGATTCCACCTTTACTGAATCTTCTTCTGCCTTCGGGCTGACTAAACCACCAAAGTCTTTCACTGTTAGAGACTTCACGTCAGTCTGTTCCTCTTTCGGTTCCTGCTCATTGGCAAAAATCTCATCCTCGTCTTCTTCCACCAGTGGCATTTTCAATACATTCTTTTTAGAACTTTTCTTTGACTTGGTTTCATGCTTTTTCTTTTCTTTCTTCTTTTTCTTCTTGCTTTTGTTTGGTTTGCTCAACACATCTGGTGGTTCCTCTTCCGTATCAGCATGGTGGCTCTCTTCAGGATCTTTTGTGACCGCTTCGCCTTGATTAACATCCAAAAACAGACAGTCTTCAGTCTTATGAGAGAAAACTTCTTTGTTGGATTTCCGTTTTGCAAATGGTTTCACATCTTCTAAGTCAGCTGCCACTGTGTCATCGGCGTCATTGTCGGACACTGCACAAGTGGCAGAAGGTAAAGTGGATGTTGTCAAAGTTGTGACCTCGCCAGAAGGACTTTCAGTAGTGATAGTTGTTGTAATGGTGTTTGTGGTCATTGTTGTAGTAAAAGTGAGTTGTTCTACCTCAGTTTTAACACTTTCGCCTCCGCTGGGGTAGTTTTCTTCAGACTTTACAGGGAAATAATCTTCACAAGGCATGTCCATGTATTCCATATCCGTTCCTTCAGCTGTCAATGGGTTTATATCAGAGCTTTCAGGAAGGCTGCTATCGAATGTTGCTAAAGACTTTAACACACCTTTTTCTTCTTTGCTCACTTTATTGTCGGTGGATCTTTTTGATTTCTTCTTCTTCTTCTCAGATTTTTTCTTCTTTTCCTTACCAGAAGACTTCTTGCGGTTGGTCTTCTCACTTTTCTCAATTGTAGCTTCATCTTGGCTGTCTTTTCTAGCATCGCCAGAACTACTTCTCTGTTCTTGTAAAATCAACAATGAACTGCTTATTCTCTCTTTCGGTAATTTTGATGGAAGTTCTTTGTAGTCTTTCTCATCTGGATCGCTATCGGACGACACATCAAGGACAGTTTTAGGCTTTTTGTGCAGAGGTCGAGTTTTAGGAGAGGGTTTCTTTGATTCCCGTTTACTCGGCATAGGCACAAATGTAGGGGGTTCTTCTTCAGACGAAGAACTTTCAATCACGTTGCGTTTCTTCTTCTTACTTGAAGTCTCATCTTTCTCTTCGATTAATGTTTCCTTTTTAGAAGCCACAAAAGACGTACTTGTACTGCTTTCGTCGTCAGTGTTTTGTACACTACTTTCTGTCTCGTCACTGCGGCTTGGCTTACTGCCCCTCTTTTTGCGTGTATTCTTCAGTTGATTCAATTTCTTCCTCATGTCTTCCATTTCTTTGTCCTTGTTGTTGCAGGATCTCCGCTTCACCTTGTCGTACATAGACACGTACGGGCCATAGGCATCGAGGTAGAACTCGCTTTTCTTTTCGTCCCCAGATTTTTCTTTTTCAGATTTTTCCTTGTCTGACTTTTCCGTTTTCTCCATACTTTCAGATTTGTCGGATTTCTCAGTCTTTTCCGATCGATCAGATTTATCCGATCTGTCCTTCTCAGACCTTTCTGGTTTCTCTTTATCAGATTTATCAGGTTTATCTGGCTTGTCTTTGTCAGGTTTCTCCTGTTTATCTTTATCAGGCTTTCCTTTATCTGGTTTTTCCTTCTCTGGTTTGTCTTTATCAGTTTTATCTTTATCTGATTTCTCTTTTTCTTTTTCAGACTTTTCCTTTTCGGATTTTTCAACTTTCTCGGATTTTTCCTTCTCCGACTTCTCTTTATCACTTTTCTCTCGTTCAACTTTCTCCTTCTCTCCTTTCTCACACTTGTCAGACTTTTCACTTTTCGAGTCTTTCTCCGACTTCTCAAAGCGTTCGGTTTTGTCCTTTTCCTGTTTCTCGGATTTTTCACATTTTTCCTTTTCACTCTTTTTCCTATCGGAGCTCAAACGAGTGCTGTCTTTCCGACTGCGTTCCGATGCACTTCGATTGCTTTTCTCCGATTTGTGATGAGTCTTGCAAGATTTTGTTGAATCTGCTTCAGATTTCGTTTGGTCATGTTTATGGTGAGACTTGCTACTTGACTTTGGAGTGGATTCACTCTCAACTTTCTCACTCTCGTGTTTATGGTGAGATTTACTTGGTTTCAAGTTGTCAGCTTCACTTTTATCGTGTTCACTTTTACTAGACTTAGATTTGCTAGAGTCTACCTCTTGTTTCTCCTGACTGTCGACAGATTTATGATGAGATTTTGCTAACGGCTTACCTGCTTCGTTCTCCGACTTGTCACTGCCATCAGACTTGTGATGTGATTTTGTCGTCTTAGAAAGCTCAGGTTCAGTTTTATCAGACTCTGCCTTGTGATGATATTTAGTGGCTTTTGACTGATTCTCATTGTCTGGCTCACTACGCTGTTGGCTCTTGCTAGATTTTGCAGCATCACTTTTGACACCATCACCTCTCTCTTTCTCTTCTTTATCCTCTTCAGATTTCCTGTGGGACTTTACAGATTTTAATGGAGTGTCACTTTCTGCTTTGTCGTTTTCTGTTTTGTGACTCGTTCGTCCATTTTTTGAAGCGTCACCTTCACCGCTTTTGTCCTCGCTTTTGCTTTTCGATCGACTTTCAGTTTTCGACTTGGAGGATTTCTCTCTCTTGTGACACTCTTTCACCTCCGACTCACTTTTGCTGCTCTCTTTACGTTCTTTCTCGACTTTACCCTCAATGCTCTTTGAACGGTTTTTGTCTCTTTTTTCTGACTTCTCGTGTTTCTTTTCAGAGTGTGTCGCCTTTGCTTTGCTCTTTTCCTCAACTTCATTTCCCCCGCAATCTTTGTTATTGGATTTACACTTATCAGAAGAGCGCTCGCACTCCTTCTCAGTTTTCACACTGCTTTTCGACTCCTTTTTCTGAGAAGTGGACTCGGCTGATTTTTTCTCCTCTTTCCTGTCAACTTCATTTGTTTCTTTCTTCTCCGTCTTTTCCCGACTTGGTAACTTAACCAATTTCTTTTCTGGTGACTTGCTCGGTTTATTTAGAGAGCTTGATGACACCTTCTTGTCGCCGTCATCTTTAACTTTGCTAGAATCACTGTGTTTTGCTTTCTTTCTGTGCTGCTGCACGGGAGTGGTCACTGGCTGTCCTTGAGCCATCAGTGGTTGAGGTTGAGTGGGAGTTTGACTTTCCTCTTTGATGAGTTGTTTCTCAACAGTTTCACTTCTCACAACTTCGGTTAGTTTTGAGGAAGGACAGTTTTTTGGTTCGATTTTCATCATCTTATTCCTGACAGCATCAAATTCCTCACAAGATTTCCTTTTACCTAAACAGGAAACAGAGGACGTGGACGGTATAGAAACAGGACTAGGGACAACATCCCTTTTCTCTTTTGCATCAAATTCACTGGTTTCTTCCAGCTTGAGATCTTTCTTTGGTGGTATCCAGTCAGCACCCTCCTTCTTGACTTCAATACCTAAAGGGCCTGTTGCCTCCTTCTTGACCACAATATCAGGGGTATGGTAAGATGGACTGACCACAGGACTAGTAGAGCCAACCAGAGAGCTTTCTGCAGTGGATTTTACAGAAAGTGAACTAAATTCAACTGGTGATGAGGTGGATGTTGAAGGTAACACTTGAGAAGGATCCTCATTTTTGACAGACAAATCAGTTGTGCTGGAGGTAACCAAGTGTTTTTTCATTGAAGGAAATGTATCAGCTGGTGATTTGGTAGGGGAGCTGTTAGCAACTGCAGAATTTGACCAGAATTGTGGGGTACTGGTGGTGGTGGTGGTGGAGGTGGAAGAGGAGGTGGTGTTGGTGGTTGTGGTAGTTATGGTGGTAGTGGTGGTGGTGGTAGTAGTGGCGGTGACACCTATCACAGGATGCTGGGGATAAACACCAGGAATGAAGTGTGGGTAGGGGGAAGAGACGTTCAACGTTGATACAAATGGATTATAAAGAGGGCTGAAGTTCTGGGGCATTGTTGGGGGCATTTCTTTGGCAGCTGCTTTTGTACGGATGTTCATCTTGGGGGGAGAGTCCTCCATGTTGATGGTGATCTCCTTCGGTTCATATTTCTCATTTATCTGCTCCAAGCGTTTAGAGTCTTGGTCAAATATACTGGACCGTGACAGTAGAGATTTCACAATATCAGATGGTTCACTGCGTAAATTAGAAGATAAAACACCAGATCCACTTAAAGAAGATTCCTTTTTTTTAATCTTATATTTGCCGTATAATCCAGGTGTTGAGGTGTCAACTGGCCGAGGAACTGGTGCCATATTTAGTTTTTTGTCTAACTGACGGATTTTTTCATCCAAAGAAGAACAGCTAAGTTCACTCAAGCTGTCAGATAAATTATCTTCAGCATCTGGATTGGGGATCATGGACTTAGAGCCACTGGAACTGGCAGCTAGGTCCTTGCTCAGCTGGTCCTCTTCCTTTTGGTCCTGCAATGCTAAACCTGACTCGGGTAAATTTGAATTAGCCGTATCATGAGAAATATCAGACAGTGAACCGGCAGGAGACATGACCGGGGACTGCGATTTGCTACTGCTCTGTGGCGAGAAACAAGGTGAACGAACTTTAGGTCCCGCAGGCATCGGTGGTGGTGAAGGACATAGCTGTGGAGACTCCATAGGAGAAGCATTATGCTTCAATGCAAACCGAGGCAATGGTAAAGAAAGAGGTTCCTCTTTCTTTATTTCATGCCGAGGGTCTTGAATAATCTCATCAACTGACATCTCCTTCTTGATGATTTTAGTGCCAGACTCAGAATTGTCTTTCGACGTTATCATGTGGACCATTTTATATTCTCTGGATTCTTTGTGACTGGATTCCGTAGAATCTCGATTGTGTTCTGAATGCCTGGATTGTTCTTTAAACCGACCAATTACAGTGGAAAGTTCATCTTTGCCCGCTTCTCGACTTGACCGCCGTACTGTACTTTCATCAACTTCCATTGACTTATGGTCTTTCTCATCATCACTGCTGACTGCACCACTTCTTTTCATTCGATAGAATCTGCCGCTGCGGACACCAGATACCACTTCGTCCCCTTCCAATTTCTTTTTACGTTTAGGCTTAAATGACGTCAAAATGACGGTCGGCGACGTAATAGTCAATTCCTCCTCTCCCTCGCTATCCATTCCATCAAGCATCACAACTTTCTCAGCAACCTTTTTCGGTTTTGAAATCGATTCTCCTTGGGTTTGTTCCAGTAGTCGCCGAGCTTCCATTTGTTTGCGAAAACTCTGTGACGGTTCTAGTTTACGTTTCTCTTTGCTGTGTAACTCTGCCGCTAACCCATGCCGTAAACTGCCGAGAAGAGACTCGTCTGGTCGAATCTTTCGCGGCACAATACGGCCACGGCCGTCATCACGCAGTTCGTCATGCGTTGAGGATTCATTGTCACTCGTGCTGCCAGCATCCTCAAGTTGCTTCAGCTTCTCAAGCAGCAATCGTTTCTCTCGATGAAGATGGCCAAGATCAGTTTCTGTGAACGAGCCATGATCAGAGTCATCATGGGCACTAGAATGACTAGAGCCAGTGTGACTCGGATCTAACAACTTGTGTCGGCTCATTCGACGCTTTTCGTGATGTAGTTCTTCCACCTTTTTTAGTAGCACCTGGTGTCTGTCCTGGATTAGTGATTCAACCAACCGACTTGAAGATGGTTGTTGAGATTTGTGGAGTCGCGACGACAGTATATCATGCTTGCTATCATCAAATTCTCGACTCTTCTTACGTGCTGATGTCAACTCGGACCGCAATCGCTCGCTTTCCCCTTTTACATAAGATATTGCAGGGTTCCCAAGACACTTCACACTGTAAACTTTCTCGTGCTCTACGGCTCGAAGAGATTCAATCTTATCGTCTGTTCTGCACATTTTTTTAATATCTCCTGTCCGTTCAAACTCGTCGAACGGACTAATTGGTCGAATTTTTGAATAAATGGGTGGTTCCTCCTCTGTGGGTGTTGGTGGGGTCTGCGGTGTCTGGGGAGATTTGGGTCGGAAAACCGAATCTTTTCTCCTCTCTCTGAGGGGCGTCCGGCTTCGACTCCGACTTTCTGTCCGACTCCCACTTTTACTCCGACTACGGCTTTTACTTCTTCGCCTCACCGGAGAATGTCTGTAAGGAAAGTCTAAAGTAGTCGGGCTGTGGTCCCGAGATGACTGCTTCAACCGATTTTCTGTTCGTGAAGAATACTTTATTTTTGATGACGTTGAGTGTCTGTCTGAGATTTCTAAAGAGTGGTGGTCAAGCCAGGAGTCATCACGCCCCCCAGTATCACTCACTGCACTATCACTGCTATAATATTCATACCGGTCTTTACTGAAACTTTCGTCATAACGACTGCCTCGACTTGACTCCTTGTCTAAATTCGAATGTCGGTCTTCCCGATAAGGACTATGGTAACGACGCGGTGGAGTAACATTGCCCCGTTCTCGTCTTTCCCTTTGACTATAACCATATTCTCTCAATTCCTGCTCATAGGAATCCTCTTCAGTGAAAGGAGGAGCACTGCCTTGGCTGTACTCATCTATGTGCCTACAAAATATAAAGAATATATAAAAATCAGAACAGTTTGCAAATAAAGATCACAACAACTACGACAACTACAACAACATTCAGAGTAAATTTGAGCATTTTTGACAAATGTTAGTTTTCTAAGACTGTGGGGAAACGGTAAATCTTTGACATCACACCTTAGTGATTGATTAGATCAGGGGTTTAACAAGAGTTAAATAGGGGTTAGGACAATAGTGATTGATTAGATCAGGGGTTTAACAATAGTTAAATAGGGGTTAGGACAATAGTGATTGATTAGATCAGGGGTTTAACAAGAGTTAAA
>NC_069006.1:3694670-3695637 GCF_001194135.2 Octopus bimaculoides
TTAGTGATTGATTAGATCAGGGGTTTAACAAGAGTTAAATAGGGGTTAGGACAATAGTGATTGATTAGATCAGGGGTTTAACAAGAGTTAAATAGGGGTTAGGACAATAGTGATTGATTAGATCAGGGGTTTAACCAATTACCCCAAAATATATTTATTTGTGCCAATGTTACCCCCTTGATTTGAAAGGAAGAAAATCATAGATTCTTTGAATTCAAAAAGTTTATTGAATCTATTTATATGGAGAATACAATTATAAATATAAAAACTATTAAAAAAATGTGATAAAATAAATATCACTATGAAGCAAAAGGATTTTCCTAGAAACTTTTCCACTTCAGGTTTCGGAGAAACGAGCTTTCATTTTTGTTACAATTACATCAAAATTGGAGCATTTTGATGTCAAAGCAATTTGGATACAGTCTTTGTGGTCCAATCAATTACTCTGCTTTGTTTGTATGTTCATTAGAGTGGAAAATCCTTGTTTGCAAAAGGCAGCAACTTTTTGACTGTTTCCTCATGCCAGAAGAAAAATTTTCTGTTGTAACAAGGAACATGTTTTTAATATAATCTTACTTTATCCCCAAGAATTTCATTTTTACCTCACCTAGGGTAATTTACCCCGGTTCGCCAAACCCTGGATTAGATAATAATGGCGATTGGTTGAATGATGATAACTAATGAGATGACAATGGCAGTTGATTAAATGACAATGACAATTAATTCGATAGACAACTTGATTGATAAGATAATGATGAAGATTAATTGACGACGATTAATTAGATGCTAAAAATGATTGGTTATATAGACAACTTGATTCATAATGATAAAATATTAGATGACAGTGAAGATAGATTAAATGATGCTGAAGACTGAGGAGTGAATAAATCTATAAATTAAAAAAAATTTTTTTTTTTTCAAGTTTTTGGCTGACATTTTTAGATAATTCAACTTACCTTTGCCTTTG
>NC_069006.1:3696025-3698245 GCF_001194135.2 Octopus bimaculoides
AAGTATCCAATTTAGAAATTAACTTTAACCCTTTACTATTTAAACTGGCAATATCCAACCCCAATATTCTACCTGTTTTGTGTTTAAACTGGCCAGATTTGGCCTCTCACACCAAACTTACATCATCATTTAACGTCCGCTTTCCATGCTAGCATGGGTTGGACGATTTGACTGGGGACTGGCAAACCAGTTGGCTACACCAGGCTCCAGTCTAATCTGGCAGAGTTTCTACAGCTGGATGCCCTTCCTAACACCAACCACTCCGAAAGTGTAGTGGGTGCTTGTAAATCATCCTCCTCATCATCATCATCATACAGCCATTTTCCATGCTGGCATAGATTGGACAGTTTGACCGAAGCTGGTAAGCCAGAGAGTTGCACCAGGTTCCTTAGTCTGTTTTGCCTTTGTTTCTACAGCTGGATGCCCTTCCTAACTCCAACCATTCCACAGAGTTGTTGGCATGGGTGCCTTATTATGTCTCATTAGCACTGGTGCATTTTACATCTCACCGACACGGGTGCCTTTTACAAGTACGGGTGCCCTTTACATGTCATTGGTATGAGTGCCTTTTACACATTACCACTAAAATCTCAAAGCTACGAGACAAACCATGATTACTTCAAAGCAATATGAATAAATAAACGTGATATGTGATGGAGTAATCTGAATATTAAAGGGTTAAGCAAGAAAGTAAAACAGAACTACTTGTACAGAAATGAATCCAGTCTTTACCGTGCAGTGTCTTCTTTGTAAGCAGACGGCGTTGCCGGTGAATCGTAATATTCAAAGCTTGTTCCTCTGTTGTGTCTATATAAGCGACCACCTCGCTCATCTGGACGTTCTCCAGGCTGCAACTGGCCAGTCCGTTCCATTTTCTCAAAAAATGCTGTTTGACAATCTCGACTTGCAAAATCAATCTACAAACAAAAGCATAAAAACGTTGTGCTTAGAGTTAAAAGCCTAATGGGTTTTTCTCTCTGGTTTTAAAACACAAGTGAAATATCTTTAAAGAGGAAAAATTCCTAATGAATCCAGTAAAAACTGTAAATAATGAAAAATGAACCGTTAAGCATACAAAGCATCATAGAATTAATTGATTTTAATTACAAAGAAACCAGAAGAGTCTCTTGCTGATTGCACCAATAAGAACCCTACCATATTATACCACGACCCACCAGCATTTAGCAGTTTTAATCGTTAAAGAGAATTCACATTTTCCTCAAATTTAATCACAAAATACAAAATACGCAAATTTAGTATAATTTCAAATGTTAATTAAAGCGTAAATTGAAGCATAATTTATATTAAAATGTTAGCAGCTGAGTTAGAAACCAATGACAAAAAAAAATAATAATAAATAAAATGAAAAAAAAAAATGATGTTAAACTGTATTTCAATAAATTTTGTGAATAAATCAAAAATAAGGGAAGAAGTTAAACTAATTTTAGGAAAGTGAATTCCCCAAAACAACCAGGCCAGTTTAATTAAATTACAGCACCAGTACAGACTATAGTCTAAATGCCAGTATTCAATGTTTCGATATCAACAAATTTACAAGGATCTGTAATACATAAAGTTTGGGCCTCATTGCTTCAAAGAAACACAGAAATAAAGATATAAAATAGGAAAATGAAGAAAAATTTAAATAAGAGTTGAGCATCAGGTAAGTAACTATTACTTTTGGTAAGTAACAATTACTTTTCAATGAATTTGGAATAAAGAGAGAAAGTGGTTGCAAGAGAGAAAAGATATTTTCAGGCACAGACTTGTTTTTTTTTTTTTATCTGTATGTCTTGCTCGGTGTGTATATTTTTAGCTTTTTCAATACTTAATCTATAATTCTATTCTATGCACAGATAAAAGGGAGTTCCTTAGTGACAGCCAGATAATCTTCTAAACAGAAATACTACATTATCTTGGCTGTAGATAACATACTATGAGCAATACTATGTGACAATCTGAGCAGTACTACGTAATAATATAAGCAGTACTATATAACAGTATCAACTGCACAATGTAACAATCAGAGCAGTACTATATAATGATATGAGCACTACTATGTAATAATATCAGCAGTACTACATAATGCGAGCAGTAAGTACTATATAACAATCAGAAAGCAAATAAACAATGAGATATATTTAGTAGCAAAAAATCTACTAGCTAACAGCTGAAGTACTCTACAACATATAAAAGAAGATATATATATATATATATATA
>NC_069006.1:3698371-3699237 GCF_001194135.2 Octopus bimaculoides
TATATATGAACATATATGCAAAGAATATTTACATATAAAAAAGGCATAGTTGAAAAACATTCTAGAAGATTCATTGGGAACTGAACTCAGGTAAGGATACCAGACAAACAGGTAACTCAGAGGTGGAGATGGAGGGGAAACAAGAACAATTTAGTCTCCTTCATCAGTTTATTTTCAGATTAGATAAAACTTATGGGAAACCATTCAAATCAAATTTAAAGAAAAAATATCTTTCAGAAATCTATAGATATCATAAATGTAAGCAACAAAGATATTTGTAGTTTAATTAAAAGAAAATAAAACCCACAAATATGTCTTTTATTTTACTTTTAAAATGCTATAGAATACAAAATTTGTTTGAAGTTTTTTTCTTTTCCCTCTTAAAGTTTTTCTCTTTCTTAATGAACTTAAAATGTTAATTATTCTTAAGTTAATCAAGAGAAAGGGGAAAAAATACAGTAAAACAATACAAATGTTTCTCTATCAAGTGCTACTGACTGGGGAAAACAATAATAATTGTAACAAAAGGTAAACTGCAAGGAATCCATTGTTGTCCTCAAGTGTTTGGTAATATCATGCCACTGCCATTGTCGTTAAAGATTATGTAATATAAGAGCTTATCTAAGACATTTCTGTTAAAGGCAGGTCTTGAACATATATCTGTATATATTGAAGAGACAGAATGGCAGGCAAAGAAAGCAATCAGCAGAAAAGAGATGCTTGTAAAACACTTGAGCCTGGTGACACTTTGTGAAAAGTTGTTAATAAGAAAATAGCAGCTTGAGACTGAGATAGGGGTAGGGGAAAAGGGGAGAGCCATTCAGATCAGGGTTGGACAACGAAGTTTTTTTTTTTTTTTTTTTTTT